>NW_027276881.1:0-34219 GCF_030028105.1 Mobula birostris | reverse complement strand
AGTATCCATCATCAAGGAAGCAGTATCGATCATCAAGGCCGTAAGCGGTATCGATCATCAAGGCAGGAAGCGGTATCCATCACCAAGGCAGTGAGCGGTATCCATCATCAAGGGAGTAAGCAGTATCCGTCATCAAGGGAGTAAGCAATATCCATCATCAAGGGAGTAAGCAGTATCGGTCATCAAGGGAGTAAGCAGTATCCGTCTTCAAGGCAGTAAGCAGTATCCATCATCAAGGGAGCAAGCAATATCCATCATCAAGGGAACAAGCAGTATCCATCATCAAGGGAGTAAACAGTACCCATCATCAAGGCAGTGAGCAGTATTCGTTATCAAGGCAGTGAGCAGTATCCGTTATCAAGGCAGTAAACAGCATCCATCATCAAAGCAGTGAGAAGTATCGATCGTCAAGGGAGTAAACAGTATCCATCATCAAGGCAGTAAGCATATCCATCGTCAAGGTAGTAAGCAGTATCCATCGTCAAGGGAGTAAGCAGTATCCATCAACAAGGGAGTAAGCAGTATCGACATTCAAGGCAGTAAGCAGTATCGATCATCGAGGCAGTTGGCGGTCTCCATCATCGAGGCAGTAAGCGGTATCCATCATCAAGGGAGTAAACAGTATCCACCATCACGGCAGTAAGCAGTATCCATCATCAAGGGAATAAGTAGTATCCATCATCAAAGCAGTAAGCAGTATCCATCGTCAAGGGAGTAAACAGGATCCATCATCAAGGGAGTGGGCAGTATCCATCATAAGTGATTAAGCAGTTTCCATCATCAAGGAAGCAAGCAGTAACCACCATCAAGGCAGTAAGCTGTATGCATCATCAAGGCAGTGAGCAGTATCCATCATCCAGGCAGAAAGCATTATCCATCATCAAGGCAGTAAGGGGTATCCATCATCAAGGGAGTAAGCATTATCCTTCATCAAGTGAGTAAACAGTATCCATCATCAAGGCAATGAGTAGTATCCATTATCAAGGGAGGAAGCATTTTCCATCATCAAGGGAGTAAGCAGTATCCGTAATCAAAGGAGTAATTAGTATCCATCCTCAACGGAGTAAGCATTATCGATCATCAAGGCAGTAACCAGTTTCCATCATCAAGGCAGGCAGCATTATCCGTCATCAAGGCCGTAAGCTGTATCCGTCCTCAAGGGAGTTAGCAGTATCTATCATCAAGGCAGTGAGCAGTATCCATCATCAAAGGAGTAGACAGTATCAATCATCAACTGAGGAAGCAGTAACCATCATCAACAGAGCAAGCAGTATCCATCATCAAGCGAGTAAGTTAGTATCCATAATCAAGGTAGTAAGCAGTATCCGTCATCAAAGGAGTAGACAGTATCCGTCATCAAGGGAGTAGACAGTATCTGTCATCAAAGCAGTAAGCTGTATCCATCATCAAGGGAGTATGCAGTATCCATTATCAACGGAGTGAGCAGTCTCCATCATCGAGGGAGTAATCAGTATCCATCATCAAGGGAGTAAGCAGTATCCATCATCAAGGCAGTAAACAGTATCCATCATCAAGGCAGTAAGCAGTATCCGACATCAAGTGAGTAATCAGAATCCTTGACAACGGGAGTAAAAAGTATCCATCGTCAAGGCAGTAAGCAGTATCCATCATCAAGGGAGTAAGCAGTATCCATCATCAAGGGAGTAAAACGTATCCATCATCAAGGCGGTAAGCAGTATCCATCATCATGGGAGTAGACAGTATCCATCATCCAGGCAGAAAGCATTATCCATCATCAAGGGAGTAGGCAGAATCCATCATCAAGGATGTAAGAAGTATCCTTCATCAAGAGAGTAAGCAGTATCTATCATCAACGGAGTGAGCACTCTCCATCATCAAGGCAGTAAGGAGTATCCATCATCAAGGGAGTGAGCAGTATCCATCATCAAGGCCGTAAGCAGTATCCGTCATCAAGGGAGTAAGGAGTATCCGTCATCAAGGCAGTAAGGAGTATCCATCATCAAGGGAGTTAGCATTATCCTTCATCAAGGGAGTAAACAGTATCCATCATCAAGGCAATGAGTAGTATCCATTATCAAGGGAGTAAGCATTATCCATCATCAAAGGAGTAAGCAGTTTCCATCATCAAGGCAGTGAGCAGTATCCGTTATCAAGGCAGTGAGCAGTATCCATCATCAAGGTAGTGAGCAGTATCCATCATCAAGGGAGTAAACAGTATTTATCAACAAGGCAATGAACAGTATCCATCATCAAGGCACTGAGCAGAATCCATCATCAAGACAGTAAGCATTATCCTTCATCAAGGGAGTAAACAGTATCCGGCATCAAGGCAGTAAGCAGGATCCATTATCAAGGGAGTGGGCAGTATCCATCGTCAAGGGAGTGAGCAGTATCCATCGTCAAGGCAGTAAACTTTATACAGCGTCCAGCGAGTAAGCAGTATCCATCATCAAGGGAGTAAGCAGTATTGACATTCAAGGCAGTAAGCAGTATCGATCATCGAGGCAGTTGGCGGTCTCCATCATCGAGGCAGTAAGCGGTATCCATCATCAAGGGAGTAAACAGTATCCACCATCACGGCAGTAAGCAGTATCCATCATCAAGGGAATAAGTAGTATCCATCATCAAAGCAGTAAGCAGTATCCATCGTCAAGGGAGTAAACAGGATCCATCATCAAGGGAGTGGGCAGTATCCATCATAAGTGATTAAGCAGTTCCCATCATCAAGGAAGCAAGCAGTAACCACCATCAAGGCAGTAAGCTGTATGCATCATCAAGGCAGTGAGCAGTATCCATCATCCAGGCAGAAAGCATTATCCATCATCAAGGCAGTAAGGGGTATCCATCATCAAGGGAGTAAGCATTATCCTTCATCAAGTGAGTAAACAGTATCCATCATCAAGGCAATGAGTAGTATCCATTATCAAGGGAGGAAGCATTTTCCATCATCAAGGGAGTAAGCAGTATCCGTAATCAAAGGAGTCATTAGTATCCATCCTCAACGGAGTAAGCATTATCGATCATCAAGGCAGTAAGCAGTATCCATCATCAAGGCAGGCAGCATTATCCATCATCAAGGCCGTAAGCTGTATCCGTCATCAAGGGAGTTAGCAGTATCTATCATCAAGGCAGTGAGCAGTATCCATCATCAAAGGAGTAGACAGTATCAATCATCAACTGAGGAAGCAGTAACCATCATCAACAGAGCAAGCAGTATCCATCATCAAGCGAGTAAGTTAGTATGCATAATCAAGGGAGTAAGCAGTATCCGTCATCAAAGGAGCAGACAGTATCCGTCATCAAGGGAGTAGGCAGTATCTGTCATCAAAGCAGTAAGCTGTATCCATCATCAAAGGAGTAAGCAGTATCCATTATCAAGGCAGTGAGCAGTATCCATCATCAAGGGAGTAAACAGTATTTATCAACAAGGCAATGAACAGTATCCATCATGAAGGCACTGAGCAGAATCCATCATCAAGACAGTAAGCATTATCCTTCATCAAGGGAGTAAACAGTATCCGTCATCAAGGCAGTAAGCAGGATCCATTATCAAGGGAGTGGGCAGTATCCATCGTCAAGGGAGAGAGCAGTATCCATCGTCAAGGCAGTAAACTTTATACACCGTCCAGCGAGTAAGCAGTATCCATCATCAAGGGAGTTAGCAGTACCCATCATCAAGGGAGTGAGCAGTATCCATTGTCAAGTGAGTGAGCAGGATCCATCGTCAAGTGAGTGGGCAGTATCCATCGTCAAGTGAGTAAGCCGTATCCATCATCAAGGCAGCAAGCAGTATGCATCATCAAGAGAGTAAGCAGTATCCATCATCAAGGCAGTAAGCAGTATCGATCATCAAGGGAGTAAGCAGTATCCATCATCAAGGAAGCAGTATCGATCATCAAGGCAGTAAGCGGTATCGATCATCAAGGCAAGAAGCGGTATCCATCACCAAGGCAGTGAGCGGTATCTTTCATCAAGGGAGTAAGCAGTATCCGTCATCAAGGGAGTAAGCAACATCCATCATCAAGGCAGTGAGAAGTATCGATCATCAAGGGAGTAAACAGTATCCATCATCAAGGCAGTAAGCATATCCATCGTCAAGATAGTAAGCAGTATCCATCGTCAAGGGAGTAAGCAGAATCCATCAGCAAGGGAGTAAGCAGTATCGACATTCAAGGCAGTAAGCAGTATCGAATATCGAGGCAGTAAGCGGTATCCATTATCAAGTCAATGAGCAGTATCCAACATCAAGGCAGTAAGCAGTATCCATCATCAAGGGAGTAAACAGTATCCATCATCACGGCTGTAAGCAGTACCCATCATCAAGGGAATAAGTAGTATCCGTCATCAAAGCTGTAAGCAGTATACATCATCAAGGGAGTAAACAGGATATATCATCAAGGCAGTAAGGAGTATCCGTCATCAAGGGAGTAAGGACTATCCAGCACCAAGACAATGAGAAGTATCCATCATCAAGGGTGTAAACTGTGTCCATCATCAAGGGAGTGAGCAGTATCCATCATCAAGGGAGTAAGCAGTATCCACCATCAAAGCAGAAAGCAGTATCTGTCATCAAGGGAGTAAACAACATCCATCATCAAGGGAGTAAGCAGTATCCGGCATCAAGGGAGTAAACTGTACCCATCATCAAGGCAGTGAGCAGTATCCGTTATCAAGTCAGTGAGCAGTATCCGTGATCAAGGCAGTAAACAGTGTCCATCATCAAGGTAGTGAGAAGTATCGATCATCAAGGGAGTAAACAGTATCCATCATCAAGGGAGTAAACAGTACCCATCATCAAGGCAGTGAGCAGTATCCGTGATCAAGGCAGTGAGCAGTATCCGTTATCAAGGCAGTAAACAGCATCCATCATCAAAGCAGTGAGAAGTATCGATCATCAAGGGAGTAAACAGTATCCATCATCAAAGCAGTAAGCATATCCATCGTCAAGGTAGTAAGCAGTATCCATCGTCAAGGGAGTAAGCAGTATCCATCAACAAGGGAGTAAGCAGTATCGACATTCAAGGCAGTAAGCAGTATCGATCATCGAGGCAGTTGGCGGTCTCCATCATCGACGCAGTAAGCGGTATCCATCATCAAGGGAGCAAGCGGTATCCATCATCAAGGGAGTAAGCAGTATCCATCATCTAGGGAGTAAACAGTAACTACCATCACGGCGGTAAGCAGTATCCATCATCAAAGCAGTAAACAGTATCCAACGTCAAGGGAGTAAACAGGATCCATAATCAAGGGAGTGGGCAGTATCCATCATAAGTGATTAAGCAGTATCCATCATCAAGGGAGCAAGCAGTAACCATCATCAAGGCAGTAAGCTGTATGCATCATCAAGGCAATGAGCAGTATCCATCATCAAGGCAGTGAGCGGTATCCATCATCAAGGGAGTAAGCAGCATCGATCATCAAGGAAGAAAGCAGTATCCATCATCAAGGCAGTAAGCTGTATCCATCAGCAAGGCAGTGAGCAGTATCCATCATCAAGGCAGTGAGCAGTTTCCATCATCAAGGGAGTAAGCAGTATCCATCATCAAGGCAGTAAGCAGTAACCATCATCAAGGCAGTAAGGAGTATCCATCATCAAGGGAGTAAACAGTATCCATCAACAAGGGAGTAAGCAGTATCGACATTCAAGGCAGTAAGCAGTATCGAACATCGAGGCTGTAAGCGGTATCCATTATCAAGGCAGCAAGCGGTATCCATTATCAAGTCAATGAGCAGTATCCATCATCAAGGGAGTAAACAGTATCCATCATCACGGCTGTAAGCAGTACCCATCATGAAGGGAATAAGTAGTATCCATCATCAAAGCTGTAAGCAGTATACATCGTCAAGGGAGTAAACAGGATCCATCATCAAGGCAGTAAGGAGTATCCATCATCAAGGGAGTAAGGACTATCCAGCACCAAGGCAATGAGAAGTATCCATCATCAAGGGTGTAAATCGTGTCCATCATCAAGGGAGTGAGCAGTATCCATCATCAAGGGAGTAAGCAGTATCCACCATCAAAGCAGTAAGCAGTATCCGTCATCAAGGGAGTAAGCAACATCCATCATCAAGGGAGTAAGCAATGTCCGTTATCAAGGGAGTAAACGGTACCCATCATCAAGGCAGTGAGCAGTATCCGTTATCAAGTCAGTGAGCAGTATCCGTGATCAAGGCAGTAAACAGTGTCCATCATCAAGGCAGTGAGAAGTATCGATCATCAAGGGAGTAAACAGGATCCATTATCAAGGGAGTGGGCAGTATCCATCGTCAAGGGAGTGAGCAGTATCCATCATCAAGGCAGTAAGTTGTATACACCGTCCAGCGAGTAAGCAGTATCCATCATCAAGGGAGTGAGCAGTACCCATCATCAAGGGAGTGAGCAGTATCCATCATCAAGTGAGTGAGCAGTATCCATCGTCAAGTGAGTAAGCAGTATCCATTATCAAGGCAGCAAGCAGTATCCATCATCAAGAGAGTAAGCAGTATCCATCATCAAGGCAGTAAGCAGTATTGATCATCAAGGGAGTAAGCAGTATCCATCACCAAGGCAGTAAGCAGTATCGATCATCAAGGAAGTAAGCAGTATCCATCATCAAGGAAGCAGTATCGATCATCAAGGCCGTAAGCGGTATCGATCATCAAGGCAGGAAGCGGTGTCCATCACCAAGGCAGTGAGCGGTATCCATCATCAAGGGAGTAAGCAGTATCCGTCATCAAGGGAGTAAGCATCCATCATCAAGGGAGTAAGCAGTATCCGTCATCAAGGGAGTAAGCAGTATCCGTCTTCAAGGCAGTAAGCAGTATTCATCATCAAGGGAGCAAGCAATATCCATCATCAAGGGAATAAGCAGTATCCATCATCAAGGGAGTAAACAGTACCCATCATCAAGGCAGTGAGCAGTATCCGTTATCAAGGCAGTGAGCAGTATCCGTTATCAAGGCAGTAAGCAATATCCGTCATCAAGGGAGTAAGCAATATCCATCATCAAGGGAGTAAGCAGTATCGGTCATCAAGGGAGTAAGCAGTATCCGTCTTCAAGGCAGTAAGCAGTATCCATCATCAAGGGACCAAGCAATATCCATCATCAAGGGAACAAGCAGTATCCATCATCAAGGGAGTAAACAGTACCCATCATCAAGTCAGTGAGCAGTATCCGTTATCAAGGCAGTAAACAGCATCCATCATCAAAGCAGTGAGAAGTATCGATCATCAAGGGAGTAAACAGTATCCATCATCAAGGCAGTAAGCATATCCATCGTCAAGGGTGTAAGCAGTATTCATCACCAAAGGAGTAAGCAGTATACATCATCGAGTAAGGAGTATCCATCAGCATGGGAGTAAGCAGTATCCATCATCAAGGGAGTAAGCAGTATCTATCATGAATGGTGTAAGCAATATCTATCATGAAGGGAGTAAGCACTATCCATCATCAAGGCAGTGAGCAGTATCCAACATCAAGGGAGTAAGCACTATAGATCATGAAGGCAGTGAAGAGTATCCATCAAGGCAGTGAGCAGCATACATCATCAAGGGAGTGAGCAGTATCCATCATCAAGGGAGTGAGCAGTATCCATCATCAAGGCAGTCAGCTGTATCGTCATCAAGGGAGTAAGAAGTATTGATCATGAAGGGAGTAAGCAGTATCCATCATGAAGGGAGTAAGCAGTATCCATCATCATGGCAATGAATAGTATCCATCATCAAGGGAATGAGCAGTATCCATCATCAAGGGAGTGAGCAGTATCCATCATCAAGGGACTAAGGAGTATCCATCATCAAGTGTGTAAGCAGTATCCATCATCAAGGGAGTAAGCAATATCTATCATTAAGGGGGTAAACAGTATCTATCATCAAGGCAGTGAGCGGTATCCATCATCAAGGGAGTTAGGACTATCCATCATGAAGGCAGTAAGCAGTATCCATTATCATTGCACTAAACAGTATGCATCATCAAGGGAGTAAACAGTAGCCATCATCGAGAGAGTAAGCAGTATCCATCATCAAGGGAGTAAGCAGCATCCATCATCAAGGCAGCAAGCAGTATCTATCATCATGTGAGTAAGATGTATCCATCATCAAGGGTGTAAGCAGTATCTATCATCAAGGGAGTAAGCAGTATCCATCATGAAGGGAGTAAGCAGTATCCATCATCAACAGAGTAAGCAGTATCCATCATCAAGGTAGTAAGCAGTATACATTATCAAGGGATTAAACAGCATCGATCATCAAAGCAGTAAGCAGTATCCATCATCAAGGGTGTAGCAGTATCAATCATCAAGTTAATGAACAGCGTCCATCATCAAGGGTATGAGCAGTATCCCTAATCAAGGGAGTAAGCATTATCCATCATGAAGGGAGGAAGCTGTATCTATCCTGAATGGAGTAAGCAGTATCTATCATCAAGCGAGTAAGCAGTATCCATCATCAAGGGAGTAAACTGTATCCATCATCAAGGGAGTAAGCAGTATCCATCATGAAGGGAGTAAGCAGTATCCATCATCAAGGGAGGAAGCGGTATCCATCATCAAGGCATAAAGCGGTATCCATCATCAAGGCAGTAAACAGTATCCATCATCAAGGCAGTAAACTGTATCCATCATCAAGCGAGTGAGCAGTATCCGTCATCAAGGCAGTGAGCCGTATCGATCATCAAGGCAGTAATCTGTATTTATCATCAAGGCAGTAAGCAGTACCCATCATCAAGGGAGATAGCAGTATCCATCATCAAGGCACTAAGCAGTATCCATCATCAAGGCAGTAAGCAGTATCCATCATCAAGGCTGTAAGCAGTATCCATCATCATGGGGGTTAGCAGTATCCATCCTCAAGGGGGTTAGCATTATCCATCATCAAGTGAGTAAGCAGCATCCATCATCAAGGCACTAAGCAGTATCCACCATCAAGGCAGTAAGCAGTATCCGTCATCAAGGGAATAAGCAGTATCGTCATAAAGGGAGTAAGAAGTATCGATCATCAAGGGAGTAAGCAGTATCCATGATCAAGGGAGTAAGCAGTATCCATTATCAAGGAAGTGAGCAGTATCCATCATCAGGGCAGTGTGCAGAATCCATCATCAAGGGAGTAAGCAGTATCCATCATCAAGGGAGTAAGCTGTATCCATCATCAAAGGTGTAATCAATGTCCATCATCAAGGGAGTGAGCAGTATCCATCATCAAGGCAGTGAGCCGTATCGATCATCAAGTCAGTAATCAGTATCCATCTTCAAGGCAGTAAGCAGTACCCATTATCAAGGGAGAAAGCAGTATCCATCATCAAGGCAGTAAGCAATATCCACCATCAAGGCAGTAAGCTTTATCGGTCATCAAGGGAGTAAGCAGTATCGTCATCAAGGGAGTAAGAATATCGAACGTCAAGGGTTAAGCATTATCGATCATCAAAGCAGTAAGCAGTATCTATCATCGAGGGAGTTAGCAGTATCCATCATGAAGGGAGTAAGCAGTATCCATCATGAAGGGAGTAGGCAGTATACATCATCAAGGCAATGAACATAATCCATCATCAAGGGAATGAGCAGTATCCATCATCAAGGGAGTAAGCAGTATCAATCATCAAGGGAGTAAGCAGTAACCATCATGAAGGGAGTAGGCAGTATCCATCATCAAGGCAATGAACATAATCCATCATCAAGGGAATGAGCAGTATCCATCATCAAGGGAGTAAGCAGTATCAATCATCAAGGGAGTAATGAGTATCCATCATCAAGGTAGTAAGCAGTATCCATCCTCAAGGCAGTAAGCAGTATTCATCATCAAAGGAGTAAGCAGTATACATCATCAAGGGAGTAAGGAGTATCCATCAGCATGGGAGTAAGCAATATCTATCATCAAGGGAGTAAACAGTATCCATCATCAAGGCAGTGAGCGGTATCCATCATCAAGGGAGTTAGGACTATCCATCATGAAGGCAGTAAGCAGTATCCATTATCATTGCACTAAACAGTATGCATCATCAAGGGAGTAAACAGTAGCCATCATCAAGAGAGTGAGCAGTATCCATCATCAAGGGAGTAAGCAGCATCCATCATCAAGGCAGTAAGCAGTATCTATCATCATGTGAGTAAGATGTATCTATCATTAAGGGTGTAATCAGTATCTATCATCAAGGGAGTAAGGAGTGTCTATCATCAAGGGAGTAAGCAGTATCCATCATCAAGGCAGTAAGCAGTATCCATCATCAAGGGAGTCAAGAGTATCCATTATCAAGGTAGTAAGCAGAATCCATCATCAAGGCAGTAAGCAGTATTCATCATCAAGGGAGTAAGCAGTATACATCATCAAGGGAGTAAGGAGTATAAATTATCAAGGGTGTAAGCAGTATCTATCATGAATGGAGTAAGCAGTATCTATCATCAAGGGAGTAAACAGTATCCATCATCAAGGCAGTGAGCGGTATCCATCATCAAGGGAGATAGGACTATCCATCATGAAGGCAGTAAGCAGTATCCATTATCATTGCACTAAACAGTATGCATCATCAAGGGAGTAAACAGTGGCCATCATCAAGAGAGTAGGCAGTATCCATCATCAAGGGAGTAAGCAGCATCCATCATCAAGGCAGCAAGCAGTATCTATCATCATGTGAGTAAGATGTATCCATCATCAAGGGTGTAAGGAGTATTTATCATCAAGTGAGTAAGCAGTATCCATCATGAAGGGAGTAAGCAGTATCCATCATCAAGGTAGTAAGCAGTATACATTATCAAGGGATTAAACAGCATCGATCATCAAAGCAGTAAGCAGTATCCATCATCAAGGGTGTAAGAAGTATCAATCATCAAGGGAGTAAGCAGTACCTATCATCAAGGGAGTAAGCAGTATCCGTCATCAAGGTACTAAGCAGTATCCATCATCAAGTTAAAAAACAGTGTCCATCATCAAGGGAATGAGCAGTATCCCTCATCAACGGAGTAAGCATTATCCATCATCAAGGGAGTAAGCTGTATCTATCCTGAATGGAGTAAGCAGTATCTATCAACAAGCGAGTAAGCAGTATCCGTCGTCAAGGCAGTAAGCAGTATCCATCGTCAAGGGAGTAAACAGGATCCATTATCAAGGGAGTGGGCAGTATCCATCGTCAAGGGAGTGAGCAGTATCCATCGTCAAGGCAGTAAGTTGCATACACCGTCCAGCAAGTAAGCAGTATCCATCATCAAGGGAGTGAGCAGTACCCATCATCAAGGGAGTGAGCAGTATCCATCATCAAGTGAGTGAGCAGTATCCATCGTCAAGTGAGTAAGTCGTATCCATTATCAAGGCAGCAAGCAGTATCCATCTTCAAGAGAGTAAGCAGTATGCATCATCAAGGCAGTAAGCAGTATTGATCATCAAGGGAGTAAGCAGTATCCATCATCAAGGCAGTAAGCAGTATCGATCATCAAGGGAGTAAGCAGTATCCATCATCAAGGAAGCAGTATCGATCATCAAGGCCGTAAGCGGTATCGATCATCAAGGCAGGAAGCGGTATCCATCACCAAGGCAGTGAGCGGTATCCATCATCAAGGGAGTAAGCAGTATCCGTCATCAAGGGAGTAAGCAATATCCATCATCAAGGGAGTAAGCAGTATCGGTCATCAAGGGAGTAAGCAGTATCCGTCTTCAAGGCAGTAAGCAGTATCCATCATCAAGGGAGCAAGCAATATCCATCATCAAGGGAACAAGCAGTATCCATCATCAAGGGAGTAAACAGTACCCATCATCAAGGCAGTGAGCAGTATTCGTTATCAAGGCAGTGAGCAGTATCCGTTATCAAGGCAGTAAACAGCATCCATCATCAAAGCAGTGAGAAGTATCGATCGTCAAGGGAGTAAACAGTATCCATCATCAAGGCAGTAAGCATATCCATCGTCAAGGTAGTAAGCAGTATCCATCGTCAAGGGAGTAAGCAGTATCCATCAACAAGGGAGTAAGCAGTATCGACATTCAAGGCAGTAAGCAGTATCGATCATCGAGGCAGTTGGCGGTCTCCATCATCGAGGCAGTAAGCGGTATCCATCATCAAGGGAGTAAACAGTATCCACCATCACGGCAGTAAGCAGTATCCCTCATCAAGGGAATAAGTAGTATCCATCATCAAAGCAGTAAGCAGTATCCATCGTCAAGGGAGTAAACAGGATCCATCATCAAGGGAGTGGGCAGTATCCATCATAAGTGATTAAGCAGTTTCCATCATCAAGGAAGCAAGCAGTAACCACCATCAAGGCAGTAAGCTGTATGCATCATCAAGGCAGTGAGCAGTATCCATCATCCAGGCAGAAAGCATTATCCATCATCAAGGCAGTAAGGGGTATCCATCATCAAGGGAGTAAGCATTATCCTTCATCAAGTGAGTAAACAGTATCCATCATCAAGGGACTAAGGAGTATCCGTCATCAAGTGTGTAAGCAGTATCCATCATCAAGGGAGTAAGCAATATCTATCATTAAGGGGGTAAACAGTATCCATCATCAAGGCAGTGAGCGGTATCCATCATCAAGGGAGTTAGGACTATCCATCATGAAGGCAGTAAGCAGTATCCATTATCATTGCACTAAACAGTATGCATCATCAAGGGAGTAAACAGTAGCCATCATCGAGAGAGTAAGCAGTATCCATCATCAAGGGAGTAAGCAGCATCCATCATCAAGGCAGCAAGCAGTATCTATCATCATGTGAGTAAGATGTATCCATCATCAAGGGTGTAAGCAGTATCTATCATCAAGGGAGTAAGCAGTATCCATCATGAAGGGAGTAAGCAGTATCCGTCATCAACAGAGTAAGCAGTATCCATCATCAAGGTAGTAAGCAGTATACATTATCAAGGGATTAAACAGCATCGATCATCAAAGCAGTAAGCAGTATCCATCATCAAGGGTGTAGCAGTATCAATCATCAAGGGAGTAAGCAGTACCTATCATCAAGGGAGTAAGCAGTATCCGTCATCAAGGTGGTAAGCAGTATCCATCATCAAGTTAATGAACAGCGTCCATCATCAAGGGTATGAGCAGTATCCCTAATCAAGGGAGTAAGCATTATCCATCATGAAGGGAGGAAGCTGTATCTATCCTGAATGGAGTAAGCAGTATCTATCATCAAGCGAGTAAGCAGTATCCATCATCAAGGGAGTAAACTGTATCCATCATCAAGGGAGTAAGCAGTATCCATCATGAAGGGAGTAAGCAGTATCCATCATCAAGGGAGGAAGCGGTATCCATCATCAAGGCATAAAGCGGTATCCATCATCAAGGCAGTAAACAGTATCCATCATTAAGGCAGTAAACTGTATCCATCATCAAGCGAGTGAGCAGTATCCGTCATCAAGGCAGTGAGCCGTATCGATCATCAAGGCAGTAATCTGTATTTATCATCAAGGCAGTAAGCAGTACCCATCATCAAGGGAGATAGCAGTATCCATCATCAAGGCACTAAGCAGTATCCATCATCAAGGCAGTAAGCAGTATCCATCATCAAGGCTGTAAGCAGTATCCATCATCATGGGGGTTAGCAGTATCCATCCTCAAGGGGGTTAGCATTATCCATCATCAAGTGAGTAAGCAGCATCCATCATCAAGGCACTAAGCAGTATCCACCATCAAGGCAGTAAGCAGTATCCGTCATCAAGGGAATAAGCAGTATCGTCATAAAGGGAGTAAGAAGTATCGATCATCAAGGGAGTAAGCAGTATCCATGATCAAGGGAGTAAGCAGTATCCATTATCAAGGAAGTGAGCAGTATCCATCATCAGGGCAGTGTGCAGTATCCATCATCAAGGCAGTAAGCAGTATCCATCATCAAGGCAGCGAGCAGTGTCCATCGTCATGCGAGTAAGCAGTATCCATCATCAAGGGAGTAAGCTGTATCCATCATCAAAGGTGTAATCAATGTCCATCATCAAGGGAGTGAGCAGTATCCATCATCAAGGCAGTGAGCCGTATTGATCATCAAGTTAGTAATCAGTATCCATCATCAAGGCAGTAAGCAGTAGCCGTTATCAAGGGAGAAAGCAGTATCCATCATCAAGGCAGTAAGCAATATCCACCATCAAGGCAGTAAGCTTTATCGGTCATCAAGGGAGTAAGCAGTATCGTCATCAAGGGAGTAAGAATATCGAACGTCAAGGGTTAAGCATTATCGATCATCAAAGCAGTAAGCAGTATCTATCATCAAGGGAGTTAGCAGTATCCATCATGAAGGGAGTAAGCAGTATCCATCATGAAGGGAGTAGGCAGTATCCATCACCAAGGCAATGAACATAATCCATCATCAAGGGAATGAGCAGTATCCATCATCAAGGGAGTAAGCAGTATCAATCATCAAGGGAGTAAGCAGTAACCATCATGAAGGGAGTAGGCAGTATCCATCATCAAGGCAATGAACATAATCCATCATCAAGGGAATGAGCAGTATCCATCATCAAGGGAGTAAGCAGTATCTATCATCATGTGAGTAAGATGTATCTATCGTTAAGGGTGTAATCAGTATCTATCATCAAGGGAGTAAGGAGTATCTATCATCAAGGGAGTAAGCAGTATCCATCATCAAGGCAGTAAGCAGTATCCATCATCAAGGGAGTAAAGAGTATCCATCATCAAGGTAGTAAGCAGAATCCATCATCAAGGCAGTAAGCTGTATTCATCATCAAGGGAGTAAGCAGTATACATCATCAAGGGAGTAAGGAGTATAAATTATCAAGGGTGTAAGCAGTATCTATCATGAATGGAGTAAGCAGTATCTATCATCAAGGGAGTAAACAGTATCCATCATCAAGGCTGTGAGCGGTATCCATCATCAAGGGAGTTAGGACTATCCATCATGAAGGCAGTAAGCAGTATCCATTATCATTGCACTAAACAGTATGCATCATCAAGGGAGTAAACAGTAGCCATCATCGAGAGAGTAAGCAGTATCCATCATCAAGGGAGTAAGCAGCATCCATCATCAAGGCAGCAAGCAGTATCTATCATCATGTGAGTAAGATGTATCCATCATCAAGGGTGTAAGCAGTATCTATCATCAAGGGAGTAAGCAGTATCCATCATGAAGGGAGTAAGCAGTATCCATCATCAACAGAGTAAGCAGTATCCATCATCAAGGTAGTAAGCAGTATACATTATCAAGGGATTAAACAGCATCGATCATCAAAGCAGTAAGCAGTATCCATCATCAAGGGTGTAGCAGTATCAATCATCAAGGGAGTAAGCAGTACCTATCATCAAGGGAGTAAGCAGTATCCGTCATCAAGGTGGTAAGCAGTATCCACCATCAAGTTAATGAACAGCGTCCATCATCAAGGGTATGAGCAGTATCCCTAATCAAGGGAGTAAGCATTATCCATCATGAAGGGAGGAAGCTGTATCTATCCTGAATGGAGTAAGCAGTATCTATCATCAAGCGAGTAAGCAGTATCCATCATCAAGGGAGTAAACTGTATCCATCATCAAGGGAGTAAGCAGTATCCATCATGAAGGGAGTAAGCAGTATCCATCATCAAGGGAGGAAGCGGTATCCATCATCAAGGCATAAAGCGGTATCCATCATCAAGGCAGTAAACAGTATCCATCATCAAGGCAGTAAACTGTATCCATCATCAAGCGAGTGAGCAGTATCCGTCATCAAGGCAGTGAGCCGTATCGATCATCAAGGCAGTAATCTGTATTTATCATCAAGGCAGTAAGCAGTACCCATCATCAAGGGAGATAGCAGTATCCATCATCAAGGCACTAAGCAGTATCCATCATCAAGGCAGTAAGCAGTATCCATCATCAAGGCTGTAAGCAGTATCCATCATCATGGGGGTTAGCAGTATCCATCCTCAAGGGGGTTAGCATTATCCATCATCAAGTGAGTAAGCAGCATCCATCATCAAGGCACTAAGCAGTATCCACCATCAAGGCAGTAAGCAGTATCCGTCATCAAGGGAATAAGCAGTATCGTCATAAAGGGAGTAAGAAGTATCGATCATCAAGGGAGTAAGCAGTATCCATTATCAAGGAAGTGAGCAGTATCCATCATCAGGGCAGTGTGCAGAATCCATCATCAAGGGAGTAAGCAGTATCCATCATCAAGGGAGTAAGCTGTATCCATCATCAAAGGTGTAATCAATGTCCATCATCAAGGGAGTGAGCAGTATCCATCATCAAGGCAGTGAGCCGTATCGATCATCAAGTCAGTAATCAGTATCCATCTTCAAGGCAGTAAGCAGTACCCATTATCAAGGGAGAAAGCAGTATCCATCATCAAGGCAGTAAGCAATATCCACCATCAAGGCAGTAAGCTTTATCGGTCATCAAGGGAGTAAGCAGTATCGTCATCAAGGGAGTAAGAATATCGAACGTCAAGGGTTAAGCATTATCGATCATCAAAGCAGTAAGCAGTATCTATCATCGAGGGAGTTAGCAGTATCCATCATGAAGGGAGTAAGCAGTATCCATCATGAAGGGAGTAGGCAGTATCCATCATCAAGGCAATGAACATAATCCATCATCAAGGGAATGAGCAGTATCCATCATCAAGGGAGTAAGCAGTATCAATCATCAAGGGAGTAAGCAGTAACCATCATGAAGGGAGTAGGCAGTATCCATCATCAAGGCAATGAACATAATCCATCATCAAGGGAATGAGCAGTATCCATCATCAAGGGAGTAAGCAGTATCAATCATCAAGGGAGTAATGAGTATCCATCATCAAGGTAGTAAGCAGTATCCATCCTCAAGGCAGTAAGCAGTATTCATCATCAAAGGAGTAAGCAGTATACATCATCAAGGGAGTAAGGAGTATCCATCAGCATGGGAGTAAGCAATATCTATCATCAAGGGAGTAAACAGTATCCATCATCAAGGCAGTGAGCGGTATCCATCATCAAGGGAGTTAGGACTATCCATCATGAAGGCAGTAAGCAGTATCCATTATCATTGCACTAAACAGTATGCATCATCAAGGGAGTAAACAGTAGCCATCATCAAGAGAGTGAGCAGTATCCATCATCAAGGGAGTAAGCAGCATCCATCATCAAGGCAGTAAGCAGTATCTATCATCATGTGAGTAAGATGTATCTATCATTAAGGGTGTAATCAGTATCTATCATCAAGGGAGTAAGGAGTGTCTATCATCAAGGGAGTAAGCAGTATCCATCATCAAGGCAGTAAGCAGTATCCATCATCAAGGGAGTCAAGAGTATCCATTATCAAGGCAGTAAGCAGTATTCATCATCAAGGGAGTAAGCAGTATACATCATCAAGGGAGTAAGGAGTATAAATTATCAAGGGTGTAAGCAGTATCTATCATGAATGGAGTAAGCAGTATCTATCATCAAGGGAGTAAACAGTATCCATCATCAAGGCAGTGAGCGGTATCCATCATCAAGGGAGATAGGACTATCCATCATGAAGGCAGTAAGCAGTATCCATTATCATTGCACTAAACAGTATGCATCATCAAGGGAGTAAACAGTGGCCATCATCAAGAGAGTAGGCAGTATCCATCATCAAGGGAGTAAGCAGCATCCATCATCAAGGCAGCAAGCAGTATCTATCATCATGTGAGTAAGATGTATCCATCATCAAGGGTGTAAGGAGTATCTATCATCAAGAGAGTAAGCAGTATCCATCATGAAGGGAGTAAGCAGTATCCATCATCAAGGTAGTAAGCAGTATACATTATCAAGGGATTAAACAGCATCGATCATCAAAGCAGTAAGCAGTATCCATCATCAAGGGTGTAAGAAGTATCAATCATCAAGGGAGTAAGCAGTACCTATCATCAAGGGAGTAAGCAGTATCCGTCATCAAGGTACTAAGCAGTATCCATCATCAAGTTAAAAAACAGTGTCCATCATCAAGGGAATGAGCAGTATCCCTCATCAACGGAGTAAGCTGTATCTATCCTGAATGGAGTAAGCAGTATCTATCATCAAGCGAGTAAGCAGTATCCGTCGTCAAGGGAGTAAACAGGATCCATTATCAAGGGAGTGGGCAGTATCCATCGTCAAGGGAGTGAGCAGTATCCATCGTCAAGGCAGTAAGTTGCATACACCGTCCAGCAAGTAAGCAGTATCCATCATCAAGGGAGTGAGCAGTACCCATCATCAAGGGAGTGAGCAGTATCCATCATCAAGTGAGTGAGCAGTATCCATCGTCAAGTGAGTAAGTCGTATCCATTATCAAGGCAGCAAGCAGTATCCATCATCAAGAGAGTAAGCAGTATGCATCATCAAGGCAGTAAGCAGTATTGATCATCAAGGGAGTAAGCAGTATCCATCATCAAGGCAGTAAGCAGTATCGATCATCAAGGGAGTAAGCAGTATCCATCATCAAGGAAGCAGTATCGATCATCAAGGCCGTAAGCGGTATCGATCATCAAGGCAGGAAGCGGTATCCATCACCAAGGCAGTGAGCGGTATCCATCATCAAGGGAGTAAGCAGTATCCGTCATCAAGGGAGTAAGCAATATCCATCATCAAGGGAGTAAGCAGTATCGGTCATCAAGGGAGTAAGCAGTATCCGTCTTCAAGGCAGTAAGCAGTATCGACATTCAAGGCAGTAAGCAGTATCGATCATCGAGGCAGTTGGCGGTCTCCATCATCGAGGCAGTAAGCGGTATCCATCATCAAGGGAGTAAACAGTATCCACCATCACGGCAGTAAGCAGTATCCATCATCAAGGGAATAAGTAGTATCCATCATCAAAGCAGTAAGCAGTATCCATCGTCAAGGGAGTAAACAGGATCCATCATCAAGGGAGTGGGCAGTATCCATCATCAAGGCAATGAGTAGTATCCATTATCAAGGGAGGAAGCATTTTCCATCATCAAGGGAGTAAGCAGTATCCGTAATCAAAGGAGTAATTAGTATCCATCCTCAACGGAGTAAGCATTATCGATCATCTAGGCAGTAACCAGTTTCCATCATCAAGGCAGGCAGCATTATCCGTCATCAAGGCCGTAAGCTGTATCCGTCCTCAAGGGAGTTAGCAGTATCTATCATCAAGGCAGTGAGCAGTATCCATCATCAAAGGAGTAGACAGTATCAATCATCAACTGAGGAAGCAGTAACCATCATCAACAGAGCAAGCAGTATCCATCATCAAGCGAGTAAGTTAGTATCCATAATCAAGGGAGTAAGCAGTATCCGTCATCAAAGGAGTAGACAGTATCCGTCATCAAGGGAGTAGACAGTATCTGTCATCAAAGCAGTAAGCTGTATCCATCATCAAGGGAGTATGCAGTATCCATTATCAACGGAGTGAGCAGTCTCCATCATCGAGGGAGTAATCAGTATCCATCATCAAGGGAGTAAGCAGTATCCATCATCAAGGCAGTAAACAGTATCCATCATCAAGGCAGTAAGCAGTATCCGACATCAAGTGAGTAATCAGAATCCTTGACAACGGGAGTAAAAAGTATCCATCGTCAAGGCAGTAAGCAGTATCCATCATCAAGGGAGTAAGCAGTATCCATCATCAAGGGAGTAAAACGTATCCATCATCAAGGCGGTAAGCAGTATCCATCATCATGGGAGTAGACAGTATCCATCATCCAGGCAGAAAGCATTATCCATCATCAAGGGAGTAGGCAGAATCCATCATCAAGGATGTAAGAAGTATCCTTCATCAAGAGAGTAAGCAGTATCTATCATCAACGGAGTGAGCACTCTCCATCATCAAGGCAGTAAGGAGTATCCATCATCAAGGGAGTGAGCAGTATCCATCATCAAGGCCGTAAGCAGTATCCGTCATCAAGGGAGTAAGGAGTATCCGTCATCAAGGCAGTAAGGAGTATCCATCATCAAGGGAGTTAGCATTATCCTTCATCAAGGGAGTAAACAGTATCCATCATCAAGGCAATGAGTAGTATCCATTATCAAGGGAGTAAGCATTATCCATCATCAAAGGAGTAAGCAGTTTCCATCATCAAGGCAGTGAGCAGTATCCGTTATCAAGGCAGTGAGCAGTATCCATCATCAAGGTAGTGAGCAGTATCCATCATCAAGGGAGTAAACAGTATTTATCAACAAGGCAATGAACAGTATCCATCATCAAGGCACTGAGCAGAATCCATCATCAAGACAGTAAGCATTATCCTTCATCAAGGGAGTAAACAGTATCCGGCATCAAGGCAGTAAGCAGGATCCATTATCAAGGGAGTGGGCAGTATCCATCGTCAAGGGAGTGAGCAGTATCCATCGTCAAGGCAGTAAACTTTATACAGCGTCCAGCGAGTAAGCAGTATCCATCATCAAGGGAGTAAGCAGTATTGACATTCAAGGCAGTAAGCAGTATCGATCATCGAGGCAGTTGGCGGTCTCCATCATCGAGGCAGTAAGCGGTATCCATCATCAAGGGAGTAAACAGTATCCACCATCACGGCAGTAAGCAGTATCCATCATCAAGGGAATAAGTAGTATCCATCATCAAAGCAGTAAGCAGTATCCATCGTCAAGGGAGTAAACAGGATCCATCATCAAGGGAGTGGGCAGTATCCATCATAAGTGATTAAGCAGTTCCCATCATCAAGGAAGCAAGCAGTAACCACCATCAAGGCAGTAAGCTGTATGCATCATCAAGGCAGTGAGCAGTATCCATCATCCAGGCAGAAAGCATTATCCATCATCAAGGCAGTAAGGGGTATCCATCATCAAGGGAGTAAGCATTATCCTTCATCAAGTGAGTAAACAGTATCCATCATCAAGGCAATGAGTAGTATCCATTATCAAGGGAGGAAGCATTTTCCATCATCAAGGGAGTAAGCAGTATCCGTAATCAAAGGAGTCATTAGTATCCATCCTCAACGGAGTAAGCATTATCGATCATCAAGGCAGTAAGCAGTATCCATCATCAAGGCAGGCAGCATTATCCATCATCAAGGCCGTAAGCTGTATCCGTCATCAAGGGAGTTAGCAGTATCTATCATCAAGGCAGTGAGCAGTATCCATCATCAAAGGAGTAGACAGTATCAATCATCAACTGAGGAAGCAGTAACCATCATCAACAGAGCAAGCAGTATCCATCATCAAGCGAGTAAGTTAGTATGCATAATCAAGGGAGTAAGCAGTATCCGTCATCAAAGGAGCAGACAGTATCCGTCATCAAGGGAGTAGGCAGTATCTGTCATCAAAGCAGTAAGCTGTATCCATCATCAAAGGAGTAAGCAGTATCCATTATCAAGGCAGTGAGCAGTATCCATCATCAAGGGAGTAAACAGTATTTATCAACAAGGCAATGAACAGTATCCATCATGAAGGCACTGAGCAGAATCCATCATCAAGACAGTAAGCATTATCCTTCATCAAGGGAGTAAACAGTATCCGTCATCAAGGCAGTAAGCAGGATCCATTATCAAGGGAGTGGGCAGTATCCATCGTCAAGGGAGAGAGCAGTATCCATCGTCAAGGCAGTAAACTTTATACACCGTCCAGCGAGTAAGCAGTATCCATCATCAAGGGAGTTAGCAGTACCCATCATCAAGGGAGTGAGCAGTATCCATTGTCAAGTGAGTGAGCAGGATCCATCGTCAAGTGAGTGGGCAGTATCCATCGTCAAGTGAGTAAGCCGTATCCATCATCAAGGCAGCAAGCAGTATGCATCATCAAGAGAGTAAGCAGTATCCATCATCAAGGCAGTAAGCAGTATCGATCATCAAGGGAGTAAGCAGTATCCATCATCAAGGAAGCAGTATCGATCATCAAGGCAGTAAGCGGTATCGATCATCAAGGCAAGAAGCGGTATCCATCACCAAGGCAGTGAGCGGTATCTTTCATCAAGGGAGTAAGCAGTATCCGTCATCAAGGGAGTAAGCAACATCCATCATCAAGGCAGTGAGAAGTATCGATCATCAAGGGAGTAAACAGTATCCATCATCAAGGCAGTAAGCATATCCATCGTCAAGATAGTAAGCAGTATCCATCGTCAAGGGAGTAAGCAGAATCCATCAGCAAGGGAGTAAGCAGTATCGACATTCAAGGCAGTAAGCAGTATCGAATATCGAGGCAGTAAGCGGTATCCATTATCAAGTCAATGAGCAGTATCCAACATCAAGGCAGTAAGCAGTATCCATCATCAAGGGAGTAAACAGTATCCATCATCACGGCTGTAAGCAGTACCCATCATCAAGGGAATAAGTAGTATCCGTCATCAAAGCTGTAAGCAGTATACATCATCAAGGGAGTAAACAGGATATATCATCAAGGCAGTAAGGAGTATCCGTCATCAAGGGAGTAAGGACTATCCAGCACCAAGACAATGAGAAGTATCCATCATCAAGGGTGTAAACTGTGTCCATCATCAAGGGAGTGAGCAGTATCCATCATCAAGGGAGTAAGCAGTATCCACCATCAAAGCAGAAAGCAGTATCTGTCATCAAGGGAGTAAACAACATCCATCATCAAGGGAGTAAGCAGTATCCGGCATCAAGGGAGTAAACTGTACCCATCATCAAGGCAGTGAGCAGTATCCGTTATCAAGTCAGTGAGCAGTATCCGTGATCAAGGCAGTAAACAGTGTCCATCATCAAGGTAGTGAGAAGTATCGATCATCAAGGGAGTAAACAGTATCCATCATCAAGGGAGTAAACAGTACCCATCATCAAGGCAGTGAGCAGTATCCGTGATCAAGGCAGTGAGCAGTATCCGTTATCAAGGCAGTAAACAGCATCCATCATCAAAGCAGTGAGAAGTATCGATCATCAAGGGAGTAAACAGTATCCATCATCAAAGCAGTAAGCATATCCATCGTCAAGGTAGTAAGCAGTATCCATCGTCAAGGGAGTAAGCAGTATCCATCAACAAGGGAGTAAGCAGTATCGACATTCAAGGCAGTAAGCAGTATCGATCATCGAGGCAGTTGGCGGTCTCCATCATCGACGCAGTAAGCGGTATCCATCATCAAGGGAGCAAGCGGTATCCATCATCAAGGGAGTAAGCAGTATCCATCATCTAGGGAGTAAACAGTAACTACCATCACGGCGGTAAGCAGTATCCATCATCAAAGCAGTAAACAGTATCCAACGTCAAGGGAGTAAACAGGATCCATAATCAAGGGAGTGGGCAGTATCCATCATAAGTGATTAAGCAGTATCCATCATCAAGGGAGCAAGCAGTAACCATCATCAAGGCAGTAAGCTGTATGCATCATCAAGGCAATGAGCAGTATCCATCATCAAGGCAGTGAGCGGTATCCATCATCAAGGGAGTAAGCAGCATCGATCATCAAGGAAGAAAGCAGTATCCATCATCAAGGCAGTAAGCTGTATCCATCAGCAAGGCAGTGAGCAGTATCCATCATCAAGGCAGTGAGCAGTTTCCATCATCAAGGGAGTAAGCAGTATCCATCATCAAGGCAGTAAGCAGTAACCATCATCAAGGCAGTAAGGAGTATCCATCATCAAGGGAGTAAACAGTATCCATCAACAAGGGAGTAAGCAGTATCGACATTCAAGGCAGTAAGCAGTATCGAACATCGAGGCTGTAAGCGGTATCCATTATCAAGGCAGCAAGCGGTATCCATTATCAAGTCAATGAGCAGTATCCATCATCAAGGGAGTAAACAGTATCCATCATCACGGCTGTAAGCAGTACCCATCATGAAGGGAATAAGTAGTATCCATCATCAAAGCTGTAAGCAGTATACATCGTCAAGGGAGTAAACAGGATCCATCATCAAGGCAGTAAGGAGTATCCATCATCAAGGGAGTAAGGACTATCCAGCACCAAGGCAATGAGAAGTATCCATCATCAAGGGTGTAAATCGTGTCCATCATCAAGGGAGTGAGCAGTATCCATCATCAAGGGAGTAAGCACTATCCACCATCAAAGCAGTAAGCAGTATCCGTCATCAAGGGAGTAAGCAACATCCATCATCAAGGGAGTAAGCAATGTCCGTTATCAAGGGAGTAAACGGTACCCATCATCAAGGCAGTGAGCAGTATCCGTTATCAAGTCAGTGAGCAGTATCCGTGATCAAGGCAGTAAACAGTGTCCATCATCAAGGCAGTGAGAAGTTTCGATCATCAAGGGAGTAAACAGGATCCATTATCAAGGGAGTGGGCAGTATCCATCGTCAAGGGAGTGAGCAGTATCCATCATCAAGGCAGTAAGTTGTATACACCGTCCAGCGAGTAAGCAGTATCCATCATCAAGGGAGTGAGCAGTACCCATCATCAAGGGAGTGAGCAGTATCCATCATCAAGTGAGTGAGCAGTATCCATCGTCAAGTGAGTAAGCAGTATCCATTATCAAGGCAGCAAGCAGTATCCATCATCAAGAGAGTAAGCAGTATCCATCATCAAGGCAGTAAGCAGTATTGATCATCAAGGGAGTAAGCAGTATCCATCACCAAGGCAGTAAGCAGTATCGATCATCAAGGAAGTAAGCAGTATCCATCATCAAGGAAGCAGTATCGATCATCAAGGCCGTAAGCGGTATCGATCATCAAGGCAGGAAGCGGTGTCCATCACCAAGGCAGTGAGCGGTATCCATCATCAAGGGAGTAAGCAGTATCCGTCATCAAGGGAGTAAGCATCCATCATCAAGGGAGTAAGCAGTATCCGTCATCAAGGGAGTAAGCAGTATCCGTCTTCAAGGCAGTAAGCAGTATTCATCATCAAGGGAGCAAGCAATATCCATCATCAAGGGAATAAGCAGTATCCATCATCAAGGGAGTAAACAGTACCCATCATCAAGGCAGTGAGCAGTATCCGTTATCAAGGCAGTGAGCAGTATCCGTTATCAAGGCAGTAAGCAATATCCGTCATCAAGGGAGTAAGCAATATCCATCATCAAGGGAGTAAGCAGTATCGGTCATCAAGGGAGTAAGCAGTATCCGTCTTCAAGGCAGTAAGCAGTATCCATCATCAAGGGACCAAGCAATATCCATCATCAAGGGAACAAGCAGTATCCATCATCAAGGGAGTAAACAGTACCCATCATCAAGTCAGTGAGCAGTATCCGTTATCAAGGCAGTAAACAGCATCCATCATCAAAGCAGTGAGAAGTATCGATCATCAAGGGAGTAAACAGTATCCATCATCAAGGCAGTAAGCATATCCATCGTCAAGGGTGTAAGCAGTATTCATCACCAAAGGAGTAAGCAGTATACATCATCGAGTAAGGAGTATCCATCAGCATGGGAGTAAGCAGTATCCATCATCAAGGGAGTAAGCAGTATCTATCATGAATGGTGTAAGCAATATCTATCATGAAGGGAGTAAGCACTATCCATCATCAAGGCAGTGAGCAGTATCCAATATCAAGGGAGTAAGCACTATAGATCATGAAGGCAGTGAAGAGTATCCATCAAGGCAGTGAGCAGCATACATCATCAAGGGAGTGAGCAGTATCCATCATCAAGGGAGTGAGCAGTATCCATCATCAAGGCAGTCAGCTGTATCGTCATCAAGGGAGTAAGAAGTATTGATCATGAAGGGAGTAAGCAGTATCCATCATGAAGGGAGTAAGCAGTATCCATCATCATGGCAATGAATAGTATCCATCATCAAGGGAATGAGCAGTATCCATCATCAAGGGAGTGAGCAGTATCCATCATCAAGGGACTAAGGAGTATCCATCATCAAGTGTGTAAGCAGTATCCATCATCAAGGGAGTAAGCAATATCTATCATTAAGGGGGTAAACAGTATCTATCATCAAGGCAGTGAGCGGTATCCATCATCAAGGGAGTTAGGACTATCCATCATGAAGGCAGTAAGCAGTATCCATTATCATTGCACTAAACAGTATGCATCATCAAGGGAGTAAACAGTAGCCATCATCGAGAGAGTAAGCAGTATCCATCATCAAGGGAGTAAGCAGCATCCATCATCAAGGCAGCAAGCAGTATCTATCATCATGTGAGTAAGATGTATCCATCATCAAGGGTGTAAGCAGTATCTATCATCAAGGGAGTAAGCAGTATCCATCATGAAGGGAGTAAGCAGTATCCATCATCAACAGAGTAAGCAGTATCCATCATCAAGGTAGTAAGCAGTATACATTATCAAGGGATTAAACAGCATCGATCATCAAAGCAGTAAGCAGTATCCATCATCAAGGGTGTAGCAGTATCAATCATCAAGGGAGTAAGCAGTACCTATCATCAAGGGAGTAAGCAGTATCCGTCATCAAGGTGGTAAGCAGTATCCATCATCAAGTTAATGAACAGCGTCCATCATCAAGGGTATGAGCAGTATCCCTAATCAAGGGAGTAAGCATTATCCATCATGAAGGGAGGAAGCTGTATCTATCCTGAATGGAGTAAGCAGTATCTATCATCAAGCGAGTAAGCAGTATCCATCATCAAGGGAGTAAACTGTATCCATCATCAAGGGAGTAAGCAGTATCCATCATGAAGGGAGTAAGCAGTATCCATCATCAAGGGAGGAAGCGGTATCCATCATCAAGGCATAAAGCGGTATCCATCATCAAGGCAGTAAACAGTATCCATCATCAAGGCAGTAAACTGTATCCATCATCAAGCGAGTGAGCAGTATCCGTCATCAAGGCAGTGAGCCATATCGATCATCAAGGCAGTAATCTGTATTTATCATCAAGGCAGTAAGCAGTACCCATCATCAAGGGAGATAGCAGTATCCATCATCAAGGCACTAAGCAGTATCCATCATCAAGGCAGTAAGCAGTATCCATCATCAAGGCTGTAAGCAGTATCCATCATCATGGGGGTTAGCAGTATCCATCCTCAAGGGGGTTAGCATTATCCATCATCAAGTGAGTAAGCAGCATCCATCATCAAGGCACTAAGCAGTATCCACCATCAAGGCAGTAAGCAGTATCCGTCATCAAGGGAATAAGCAGTATCGTCATAAAGGGAGTAAGAAGTATCGATCATCAAGGGAGTAAGCAGTATCCATGATCAAGGGAGTAAGCAGTATCCATTATCAAGGAAGTGAGCAGTATCCATCATCAGGGCAGTGTGCAGAATCCATCATCAAGGGAGTAAGCAGTATCCATCATCAAGGGAGTAAGCTGTATCCATCATCAAAGGTGTAATCAATGTCCATCATCAAGGGAGTGAGCAGTATCCATCATCAAGGCAGTGAGCCGTATCGATCATCAAGTCAGTAATCAGTATCCATCTTCAAGGCAGTAAGCAGTACCCATTATCAAGGGAGAAAGCAGTATCCATCATCAAGGCAGTAAGCAATATCCACCATCAAGGCAGTAAGCTTTATCGGTCATCAAGGGAGTAAGCAGTATCGTCATCAAGGGAGTAAGAATATCGAACGTCAAGGGTTAAGCATTATCGATCATCAAAGCAGTAAGCAGTATCTATCATCGAGGGAGTTAGCAGTATCCATCATGAAGGGAGTAAGCAGTATCCATCATGAAGGGAGTAGGCAGTATCCATCATCAAGGCAATGAACATAATCCATCATCAAGGGAATGAGCAGTATCCATCATCAAGGGAGTAAGCAGTATCAATCATCAAGGGAGTAAGCAGTAACCATCATGAAGGGAGTAGGCAGTATCCATCATCAAGGCAATGAACATAATCCATCATCAAGGGAATGAGCAGTATCCATCATCAAGGGAGTAAGCAGTATCAATCATCAAGGGAGTAATGAGTATCCATCATCAAGGTAGTAAGCAGTATCCATCCTCAAGGCAGTAAGCAGTATTCATCATCAAAGGAGTAAGCAGTATACATCATCAAGGGAGTAAGGAGTATCCATCAGCATGGGAGTAAGCAATATCTATCATCAAGGGAGTAAACAGTATCCATCATCAAGGCAGTGAGCGGTATCCATCATCAAGGGAGTTAGGACTATCCATCATGAAGGCAGTAAGCAGTATCCATTATCATTGCACTAAACAGTATGCATCATCAAGGGAGTAAACAGTAGCCATCATCAAGAGAGTGAGCAGTATCCATCATCAAGGGAGTAAGCAGCATCCATCATCAAGGCAGTAAGCAGTATCTATCATCATGTGAGTAAGATGTATCTATCATTAAGGGTGTAATCAGTATCTATCATCAAGGGAGTAAGGAGTGTCTATCATCAAGGGAGTAAGCAGTATCCATCATCAAGGCAGTAAGCAGTATCCATCATCAAGGGAGTCAAGAGTATCCATTATCAAGGCAGTAAGCAGTATTCATCATCAAGGGAGTAAGCAGTATACATCATCAAGGGAGTAAGGAGTATAAATTATCAAGGGTGTAAGCAGTATCTATCATGAATGGAGTAAGCAGTATCTATCATCAAGGGAGTAAACAGTATCCATCATCAAGGCAGTGAGCGGTATCCATCATCAAGGGAGATAGGACTATCCATCATGAAGGCAGTAAGCAGTATCCATTATCATTGCACTAAACAGTATGCATCATCAAGGGAGTAAACAGTGGCCATCATCAAGAGAGTAGGCAGTATCCATCATCAAGGGAGTAAGCAGCATCCATCATCAAGGCAGCAAGCAGTATCTATCATCATGTGAGTAAGATGTATCCATCATCAAGGGTGTAAGGAGTATTTATCATCAAGTGAGTAAGCAGTATCCATCATGAAGGGAGTAAGCAGTATCCATCATCAAGGTAGTAAGCAGTATACATTATCAAGGGATTAAACAGCATCGATCATCAAAGCAGTAAGCAGTATCCATCATCAAGGGTGTAAGAAGTATCAATCATCAAGGGAGTAAGCAGTACCTATCATCAAGGGAGTAAGCAGTATCCGTCATCAAGGTACTAAGCAGTATCCATCATCAAGTTAAAAAACAGTGTCCATCATCAAGGGAATGAGCAGTATCCCTCATCAACGGAGTAAGCATTATCCATCATCAAGGGAGTAAGCTGTATCTATCCTGAATGGAGTAAGCAGTATCTATCAACAAGCGAGTAAGCAGTATCCGTCGTCAAGGCAGTAAGCAGTATCCATCGTCAAGGGAGTAAACAGGATCCATTATCAAGGGAGTGGGCAGTATCCATCGTCAAGGGAGTGAGCAGTATCCATCGTCAAGGCAGTAAGTTGCATACACCGTCCAGCAAGTAAGCAGTATCCATCATCAAGGGAGTGAGCAGTACCCATCATCAAGGGAGTGAGCAGTATCCATCATCAAGTGAGTGAGCAGTATCCATCGTCAAGTGAGTAAGTCGTATCCATTATCAAGGCAGCAAGCAGTATCCATCTTCAAGAGAGTAAGCAGTATGCATCATCAAGGCAGTAAGCAGTATTGATCATCAAGGGAGTAAGCAGTATCCATCATCAAGGCAGTAAGCAGTATCGATCATCAAGGGAGTAAGCAGTATCCATCATCAAGGAAGCAGTATCGATCATCAAGGCCGTAAGCGGTATCGATCATCAAGGCAGGAAGCGGTATCCATCACCAAGGCAGTGAGCGGTATCCATCATCAAGGGAGTAAGCAGTATCCGTCATCAAGGGAGTAAGCAATATCCATCATCAAGGGAGTAAGCAGTATCGGTCATCAAGGGAGTAAGCAGTATCCGTCTTCAAGGCAGTAAGCAGTATCCATCATCAAGGGAGCAAGCAATATCCATCATCAAGGGAACAAGCAGTATCCATCATCAAGGGAGTAAACAGTACCCATCATCAAGGCAGTGAGCAGTATTCGTTATCAAGGCAGTGAGCAGTATCCGTTATCAAGGCAGTAAACAGCATCCATCATCAAAGCAGTGAGAAGTATCGATCGTCAAGGGAGTAAACAGTATCCATCATCAAGGCAGTAAGCATATCCATCGTCAAGGTAGTAAGCAGTATCCATCGTCAAGGGAGTAAGCAGTATCCATCAACAAGGGAGTAAGCAGTATCGACATTCAAGGCAGTAAGCAGTATCGATCATCGAGGCAGTTGGCGGTCTCCATCATCGAGGCAGTAAGCGGTATCCATCATCAAGGGAGTAAACAGTATCCACCATCACGGCAGTAAGCAGTATCCATCATCAAGGGAATAAGTAGTATCCATCATCAAAGCAGTAAGCAGTATCCATCGTCAAGGGAGTAAACAGGATCCATCATCAAGGGAGTGGGCAGTATCCATCATAAGTGATTAAGCAGTTTCCATCATCAAGGAAGCAAGCAGTAACCACCATCAAGGCAGTAAGCTGTATGCATCATCAAGGCAGTGAGCAGTATCCATCATCCAGGCAGAAAGCATTATCCATCATCAAGGCAGTAAGGGGTATCCATCATCAAGGGAGTAAGCATTATCCTTCATCAAGTGAGTAAACAGTATCCATCATCAAGGCAATGAGTAGTATCCATTATCAAGGGAGGAAGCATTTTCCATCATCAAGGGAGTAAGCAGTATCCGTAATCAAAGGAGTAATTAGTATCCATCCTCAACGGAGTAAGCATTATCGATCATCAAGGCAGTAACCAGTTTCCATCATCAAGGCAGGCAGCATTATCCGTCATCAAGGCCGTAAGCTGTATCCGTCCTCAAGGGAGTTAGCAGTATCTATCATCAAGGCAGTGAGCAGTATCCATCATCAAAGGAGTAGACAGTATCAATCATCAACTGAGGAAGCAGTAACCATCATCAACAGAGCAAGCAGTATCCATCATCAAGCGAGTAAGTTAGTATCCATAATCAAGGGAGTAAGCAGTATCCGTCATCAAAGGAGTAGACAGTATCCGTCATCAAGGGAGTAGACAGTATCTGTCATCAAAGCAGTAAGCTGTATCCATCATCAAGGGAGTATGCAGTATCCATTATCAACGGAGTGAGCAGTCTCCATCATCGAGGGAGTAATCAGTATCCATCATCAAGAGAGTAAGCAGTATCCATCATCAAGGCAGTAAACAGTATCCATCACCAAGGCAGTAAGCAGTATCGATCATCAAGGAAGTAAGCAGTATCCATCATCAAGGAAGCAGTATCGATCATCAAGGCCGTAAGCGGTATCGATCATCAAGGCAGGAAGCGGTGTCCATCACCAAGGCAGTGAGCGGTATCCATCATCAAGGGAGTAAGCAGTATCCGTCATCAAGGGAGTAAGCATCCATCATCAAGGGAGTAAGCAGTATCCGTCATCAAGGGAGTAAGCAGTATCCGTCTTCAAGGCAGTAAGCAGTATTCATCATCAAGGGAGCAAGCAATATCCATCATCAAGGGAATAAGCAGTATCCATCATCAAGGGAGTAAACAGTACCCATCATCAAGGCAGTGAGCAGTATCCGTTATCAAGGCAGTGAGCAGTATCCGTTATCAAGGCAGTAAGCAATATCCGTCATCAAGGGAGTAAGCAATATCCATCATCAAGGGAGTAAGCAGTATCGGTCATCAAGGGAGTAAGCAGTATCCGTCTTCAAGGCAGTAAGCAGTATCCATCATCAAGGGACCAAGCAATATCCATCATCAAGGGAACAAGCAGTATCCATCATCAAGGGAGTAAACAGTACCCATCATCAAGTCAGTGAGCAGTATCCGTTATCAAGGCAGTAAACAGCATCCATCATCAAAGCAGTGAGAAGTATCGATCATCAAGGGAGTAAACAGTATCCATCATCAAGGCAGTAAGCATATCCATCGTCAAGGGTGTAAGCAGTATTCATCACCAAAGGAGTAAGCAGTATACATCATCGAGTAAGGAGTATCCATCAGCATGGGAGTAAGCAGTATCCATCATCAAGGGAGTAAGCAGTATCTATCATGAATGGTGTAAGCAATATCTATCATGAAGGGAGTAAGCACTATCCATCATCAAGGCAGTGAGCAGTATCCAATATCAAGGGAGTAAGCACTATAGATCATGAAGGCAGTGAAGAGTATCCATCAAGGCAGTGAGCAGCATACATCATCAAGGGAGTGAGCAGTATCCATCATCAAGGGAGTGAGCAGTATCCATCATCAAGGCAGTCAGCTGTATCGTCATCAAGGGAGTAAGAAGTATTGATCATGAAGGGAGTAAGCAGTATCCATCATGAAGGGAGTAAGCAGTATCCATCATCATGGCAATGAATAGTATCCATCATCAAGGGAATGAGCAGTATCCATCATCAAGGGAGTGAGCAGTATCCATCATCAAGGGACTAAGGAGTATCCATCATCAAGTGTGTAAGCAGTATCCATCATCAAGGGAGTAAGCAATATCTATCATTAAGGGGGTAAACAGTATCTATCATCAAGGCAGTGAGCGGTATCCATCATCAAGGGAGTTAGGACTATCCATCATGAAGGCAGTAAGCAGTATCCATTATCATTGCACTAAACAGTATGCATCATCAAGGGAGTAAACAGTAGCCATCATCGAGAGAGTAAGCAGTATCCATCATCAAGGGAGTAAGCAGCATCCATCATCAAGGCAGCAAGCAGTATCTATCATCATGTGAGTAAGATGTATCCATCATCAAGGGTGTAAGCAGTATCTATCATCAAGGGAGTAAGCAGTATCCATCATGAAGGGAGTAAGCAGTATCCATCATCAACAGAGTAAGCAGTATCCATCATCAAGGTAGTAAGCAGTATACATTATCAAGGGATTAAACAGCATCGATCATCAAAGCAGTAAGCAGTATCCATCATCAAGGGTGTAGCAGTATCAATCATCAAGGGAGTAAGCAGTACCTATCATCAAGGGAGTAAGCAGTATCCGTCATCAAGGTGGTAAGCAGTATCCATCATCAAGTTAATGAACAGCGTCCATCATCAAGGGTATGAGCAGTATCCCTAATCAAGGGAGTAAGCATTATCCATCATGAAGGGAGGAAGCTGTATCTATCCTGAATGGAGTAAGCAGTATCTATCATCAAGCGAGTAAGCAGTATCCATCATCAAGGGAGTAAACTGTATCCATCATCAAGGGAGTAAGCAGTATCCATCATGAAGGGAGTAAGCAGTATCCATCATCAAGGGAGGAAGCGGTATCCATCATCAAGGCATAAAGCGGTATCCATCATCAAGGCAGTAAACAGTATCCATCATCAAGGCAGTAAACTGTATCCATCATCAAGCGAGTGAGCAGTATCCGTCATCAAGGCAGTGAGCCATATCGATCATCAAGGCAGTAATCTGTATTTATCATCAAGGCAGTAAGCAGTACCCATCATCAAGGGAGATAGCAGTATCCATCATCAAGGCACTAAGCAGTATCCATCATCAAGGCAGTAAGCAGTATCCATCATCAAGGCTGTAAGCAGTATCCATCATCATGGGGGTTAGCAGTATCCATCCTCAAGGGGGTTAGCATTATCCATCATCAAGTGAGTAAGCAGCATCCATCATCAAGGCACTAAGCAGTATCCACCATCAAGGCAGTAAGCAGTATCCGTCATCAAGGGAATAAGCAGTATCGTCATAAAGGGAGTAAGAAGTATCGATCATCAAGGGAGTAAGCAGTATCCATGATCAAGGGAGTAAGCAGTATCCATTATCAAGGAAGTGAGCAGTATCCATCATCAGGGCAGTGTGCAGAATCCATCATCAAGGGAGTAAGCAGTATCCATCATCAAGGGAGTAAGCTGTATCCATCATCAAAGGTGTAATCAATGTCCATCATCAAGGGAGTGAGCAGTATCCATCATCAAGGCAGTGAGCCGTATCGATCATCAAGTCAGTAATCAGTATCCATCTTCAAGGCAGTAAGCAGTACCCATTATCAAGGGAGAAAGCAGTATCCATCATCAAGGCAGTAAGCAATATCCACCATCAAGGCAGTAAGCTTTATCGGTCATCAAGGGAGTAAGCAGTATCGTCATCAAGGGAGTAAGAATATCGAACGTCAAGGGTTAAGCATTATCGATCATCAAAGCAGTAAGCAGTATCTATCATCGAGGGAGTTAGCAGTATCCATCATGAAGGGAGTAAGCAGTATCCATCATGAAGGGAGTAGGCAGTATCCATCATCAAGGCAATGAACATAATCCATCATCAAGGGAATGAGCAGTATCCATCATCAAGGGAGTAAGCAGTATCAATCATCAAGGGAGTAAGCAGTAACCATCATGAAGGGAGTAGGCAGTATCCATCATCAAGGCAATGAACATAATCCATCATCAAGGGAATGAGCAGTATCCATCATCAAGGGAGTAAGCAGTATCAATCATCAAGGGAGTAAGCAGTAACCATCATCAAGGTAGTAAGCAGTATCCATCCTCAAGGCAGTAAGCAGTATTCATCATCAAAGGAGTAAGCAGTATACATCATCAAGGGAGTAAGGAGTATCCATCAGCATGGGAGTAAGCAATATCTATCATCAAGGGAGTAAACAGTATCCATCATCAAGGCAGTGAGCGGTATCCATCATCAAGGGAGTTAGGACTATCCATCATGAAGGCAGTAAGC
>NW_027276880.1:0-34219 GCF_030028105.1 Mobula birostris | reverse complement strand
GCCAAGAAAAAAGCACTCCCCCACATCGAGGACATCTGTCAAGAGAATAGCTCTCCCGACCATCGAGGACATCTGCCAGGAGTAGAACTCTCCCCACCATCGAGGACATCTGCCAATAGTAGAGCTCACCACACCATCGAGGACATCTGCCAAGAGTAGAGGTCTCCCCACCATCGAGGACATCTGCCAAGAGTAGAGCTCTCCCCACATCGAGGACATCTACCAAGAGAAAAGTTCTCCACACCATCGCGGACATCTGCCAAGTGTAGAGCTGCCCCACCATCGAAGACATCTGTTAAGAGTAGAGCTATCCCCACCATCGAGTACATGTACCAAGAGAAAAGCTCTCCCCACCATCGAGGATATCTGCCAACAGTCGAGCTCCCTCCACCATCAGGGACATCTACCAAGAGAAAAGTTCTGCCCACCATCGAGGACATCTGCCAAGATTAGAGCTCTCCCCACCATCGAGGACATCTACCAGCAGAAAAGCTCTCCCCACCATCGCGGACATCTGCCAAGTGTATAGCTCTCCCCACCATCGAGGATGTCTGACAATAATAAACCTCTCCCCTCCATCGAGGACATCCAACCAAGCGAAATTCTCTCCCCACCATCGAGGAAATCTGCCAAGAGTAGACCTGTCCCCACCATCGAAGACATCCGTCAAGCGAAAAGGTCTCCCCACCATCGAGGAAAGCTGCCAAGAGTAAAGCTCTGCGCACCATCGAGGACATCTGCCAATAATAAAGCTCTCCGCACCATCGAGGGCACCTGCCAATAATAAAGCTCTCCCCCACCATCGAGGATATCCACCAAGTGAAAAGCTCTCCCCACCATCGAGGACATCTGCCAAGGAGTATACCTCTCCCCACCATCGAAGTCATCGGCCAAGAGAAAAGCTCTCCCCACCATCGAGAACAACTGCCGAGAGTAGAGCTCTCCCCACCATTGAGGACATCTGCAAGAGTAAAGCTCTCCACCATCGAGGATATCTACCAAGAGAAAAGCTCTCCCCACCGTCGAGGACATCTGCCAAGAGTAGAGCTCTCCCCACCATCGTGGACATCTAACAAGTGTAGAACTCTCCGCACCATCGAAGACATCTGCCAAGAGTAAAGCTCTCCCCCACCATCGAGGACATCTGCCAAGAGTATACCTCTCCCACCATCGAAGTCATCGGCCAGAGAAAAGCTCTCCCCACCATCGAGAACAACTGCCGAGAGTAGAGCTCTCCCCACCATTGAGGACATCTGCCAAGAGTAAAGCTCTCTCCACCATCGAGGATATCTACCAAGAGAAAAGCTCTCCCCACCGTCGAGGACATCTAGCCAAGAGTAGAGCTCTCCCCACCATCGTGGACATCTAACAAGTGTAGAACTCTCCGCACCATCGAAGACATCTGCCAAGAGTAAAGCTCTCTCCACCATCGAGGATATCTACCAAGAGAAAAGCTCTCCCCACCGTCGAGGACATCTGCCAAGAGTAGAGCTCTCCCCACCCATCGTGGACATCTAACAAATGTAGAACTCTCCGCACCATCGAGGACATTTACCAACAGAAAAGCTCTCACCACCATCGAAGATATCTGCCAAGAGTAGAGCTCTCCCCACGATCGAGGGAAATCTGCCAAGAGTAATGCTCTCCCACCATCGAGGTCATCTACCAAGAGAAAAGCTCCTCCCTCCATCGAGAACATCTGCCAAGAGAAAAGCTCTCCCCACCATTGAAGACATCTGCCTAGAATAGAGCACTCCCCACCAGCAAGGAAATCTGCCAAGAGAAAAGCTCTCCCCACCGTCGAGGACATCTGCCAAGAGTAGAGCTCTCCCCACCATCGTGGACATCTAACAAATGTAGAACTCTTGGCACCATCGAGGACATTTACCAACAGAAAAGCTCTCACCACCATCGAAGATATCTGCCAAGAGTAGAGCTCTCCCCACGATCGAGGAAATCTGCCAAGAGTAATGCTCTCCCCACCATCGAGGTCATCTGCCAAGAGAAAAGCTCCTCCTCCAACGAGAACATCTGCCAAGAGAAAAGCTCTCTCCTCAATCGAGGACATCTGCCAAGAGTAGAGCTCTCCCCCACCATCGAGGACATCTGCCAAGAGTAGAGCTCTCCCCACCATCGAGGACATCTGCTTAGAGTAGAGCTATCCACACCATCGAGGACATGTACCAAGAGAAAAGCTCTCTCTACAATCGAGGCCATCTGAAAAGAGTAGAGCTCTCCCCACCATCGATGATATCTACCAAGAGAAAAGCTCCTCCCACCCATCGAGGACATCTGCCAAGAGTAGAGTATTCCCCACGCACGGAGGACATCTGCAGGAATAGAGCTCTCCCCACCATCGACGACATCTACCAAGAGAAAGGCTTCTCCCACCATCCAGGGACGTCTACCAAGAGAATAGCTCTCCCCACCATCGAGGACATGGGCCCAGAGTAGAGCTCTCCCCAACATCGACGGACATCTGCCAAGGGTAGAGCTCTCCCCACCATCGAGGAGATCTGCCAAGAGAAAAGCTCTCCCCACCATCGAGGACATCTGCCAAGAGTAGAGCACTCCCCACCATCGTGGACATCTGCCAAGAGCAGAGCTCTCCCCACCATCGAGGACATCTGCCAATAATAGAGCTCTCCCCACCATTGAGGACATCTACCAAGAGAAAAGGTCTCCCCACCATCGCGGACATCTGCCAAAAGTAGAGCTCTCCAAATCATCCAAGACATCTGCCAAGAGAAAAGCTCTCCCCACCATCGTGGACATCCGACAATAATAGAGCTCTCCACACCAACAAGGACATCGACCAAGAGAACAGCTATCCCCACCATCGAGGACAACTGCCAAAAGAAGAGCTCTCCCCACCATCGAAGTCATCTGCCAAGAGAAAAGCTCTCCCCACCATCGAGGATATCTACCAAGAGAAAAGCTCTTCCCACCATCGACGACATCTGCCAACAGTAGAGCTCTCCCCTCCATCGTGGACATCTAACAAGTGTAGAACTCTCCGCAGCATCGAAGACATCTGCCAAGAGTAAAGCTCTCTCAACCATCGAGGATATCTACCAAGAGAAAAGCTCTCCCCACCGTCGAGGACATCTGCCAAGAGTAGAGCTCACCCCACCATCGTGGACATCTAACAAATGTAGAACTCTCCGCACCATCGAGGACATTTACCAACAGAAAAGCTCTCACCACCATCGAAGATATCTGCCAAGAGTAGAGCTCTCCCCACGATCGAGGAAATCTGCCAAGAGTAATGCTCTCCCCACCATCGAGGTCATCTACCAAGAGAAAAGCTCCTCCCTCCATGGAGAACATCTGCCAAGAGAAAAGCTCTCCCCACCATTGAAGACATCTGCCAAGAATAGAGCACTCCCCACAATCAAGGAAATCTGCCAAGAGGAAAGATCTCCCCACCATCGAGGACATCTACCAAGAGAAAAGCTCTCTCCTCAATCGAGGACATCTGCCAAGAGTAGAGCTCTCGCCATCATCGAGGACATCTTTCAAGAGTAGAGCTTTCCCCATCATGGAGGACATCTGCTAAGAGCAGTGCTTTCCCGACCATCGAGGACATCTGCCAAGAGAAAAGCTTTCCCCACCATCGAGGACAGCTGCCAAGAGTAGAACTCTCCCCACCATCGAGGACATCTGCCAAGAGATAAGCTCTCCACACAATCGAGGACATCTGTCAAGAATGGAGCTCTCCCCAACATCGAGGACATCTACCAAGAGAAAACCTCTCCCCACCATCGTGGACATCTTCCAAGAGTAGAGCTCTCCCCTCCATCGAGGACTTCGTCAAGAGAAATGCTCTCCCCACCATCGAGGACATCTGCCAAGAGAAAAGCTCTCCCCACCATGGAGGACATATGCCAAGAATAGAGCACTCCCCACCATCAAGGAAATCTGCCAAGAGGAAAGCTCTCCCCAGCATCGAGAACAGCTGCCAAAAGCAGAGCTCTCCCCACCATCGAAGACATCTGCCAAGAGAAATGGTCTCCTCACCATCGAGGATATCTACCAAGAGAAAAGCTCTCCCCACCATCCAGGACATCTGCCATGACAGGAGCTCTCCCCACCATCGAGGACAACTGCCAAGAGTTGAGCTCTCCCCACCATGGAGGACATCTGCCAAGAGTAGAGCTCACCCCACCATCGAAGATATCTACCAAGAGAAAAGCTCTCCCCACCATCGAGGAGATCTGCCAAAAGTAGAGCTCTCACCAATATCGAAGACATCTGCCATGAGAAAAGCTCTATCCACCATCGAGGGCATCTGCCAAGAGTGGAGTTCTCCCCACCATCGAGGACATCTGCCAACTGTAGAGCTCTCTCCACCATCGAGGACATCTACCAAGAGAAAAGCTCTCCCCACCATCGAGGATATCAACCAAGAGAAAAGCTCTCACCACCATCGAGGACATCTGCCAAGAGTGGAGCTCTCCCCACCATCGAGGATATCAGCCAAGAGTAGATCTCTCCCCACCATCGAGGACATCTACCAAGAGAAAAGCTCTCCCCACCATCGAGGACATCTTCCAAAATTAGAGCTCTCCACACCATCGAGGACTTCTCTAAAGAGAAATGCTCTCCCCTCCATGGAGGACATCTGCCAAAAGAAAAGCTTTCCCCACCATCGAGGACATCTACCAAGAGAAAAGCTCTCCCCACCATCGAGGACATTTACCAAGAGAAAAGATCTCTCCACAATGAAGGACATCTGCCAAGAGTAGAGCTCTTCCCCGCATCAAGAACATCTGCCAAGAGAAAAGCTCTCCCCCCCATCGTGCACATCTGCCCTGAGTATGGCTGTCACGACCATCGAGGACATCTGCCAAGAGAAAAGCTCTCCCCACCATCGAGGACATCTGCCAAGAGTTAAACTCTCCCCACCATCGAGGACATCTTTCAAGAGTAGAGCTTTCCCCATCATCGAGGACATCTGCTAAGAGCAGTGCTTTCCCGACCATCGAGGACATCTGCCAAGAGAAAAGCTTTCCCCACCATCGAGGACATCTGCCAAGAGTAGAACTCTCCCCACCATCGAGGACATCTGCCAATAGTAGAGCTCTCCCCACCACCGAGGACATCTGTCAAGAGCAGAGCTCTCCCCACCATCGAGGACATCTGCTAAGAGTAGAGCTATCCTCACCATCGAGGACATGTACCAAGAGAAAAGCTCTCTCTACAATCGAGGACATCTGAAAAGAGTAGAACTCTCCCCACCATCGAGGATATCTACCAAGAGAAAAGCTCCCCCCACCTTCGAGGACATCTACCAAGAGTAGAGAATTCCCCACCACCGAGGACATCTGCCAAGAATAGAGCTCTCCCCACCTTCGAGGACATCTACCAAGAGAAAGGCTCTCCCCACAATCGAGGACATCTGCCAAGAGTAGAGAACTCCCCACAATCAAAGACATCTGCCCAGAGTAGAGCTCTCCCCACCATCGAGGACATCTACCAAGAGAATAGCTGTCCCCACCATCGAGGACATTGGCCCAGAGTAGAGCTCTCCCCAACATCGACGACATCTGCCAAGAGTAGAGCTCTCCCCACCATCGAGGAGATCTGCCAAGAGAAAAGCTCTCCCCACCATCGACGACATCTGCCAAGAGTAGAGCACTCCCCACCATCGTGGACATCTGCCAAGAGCACAGCTCTCCCCACCATCGAGGACATCTGCCAATAATAGAGCTCTCCCCACCATCGAGGACATCTACAAAGAGAAAAGTTCTCCCCACCATCGAGGACATCTACCAAAAGTAGAGCTCTCCCCACCATCCAAGACATCTGCCAAGAGAAAAGCTCTCCCCACCATCGAGGACATCTGACAATAATAGAGCTCTCCCCACCAACGAGGACATCTACCAAGAGAACAGCTATCCCCACCATCGGGGACAACTGGCAAAAGAAGAGCTCTCCCCACCATCGAAGTCATCTGCCAAGAGAAAAGCTCTCCCCACCATCGAGGATATCTACCAAGAGAAAAGCTCTCACCACCATCGAGGACATCTGCCAAAAGTAGTGCTCTTCCCACCATCGAAGACATCTGCCAAGAGAAAAGCCCTCCCCACCATCGAGGATATCTGCCAAGAGATAAACTCTCCACAAAATCGAGGACATCTGCCAAGAATGGAGATCTCCCCAACATCGAGGACATCTGCCAACAGTAGAGCTCTCTCCACCATCGAGGACATCACCAAGAGAAAAGCTCTCCCCACCATCGAGGACACCTGCCAAGAGTAGAGCTCTCCCCACCATCGAGGACAACTGCCAAGACCAGAGCTCTCCCCAACATCGAGGACATCTACCAAGAGAAAACCTCTCCCCAACACCGTGGACATCTTCCAAGAGTAGAGCTCTCCCCTCCATCGAGGGCTTCGTCAAGAGAAATGCTCTCCCCACCATCGAGGACATCTGCCAAGAGAAAAGCTCTCCCCACCATCGAGGACATCTGCCAATAGTAGAGCTCTCCCAATCTTCGAGGACATCTGCCAAGTGTAGAGCATTCCCCACCATCGAGGACATCTGCTAAGAGTAGAGTTATCCCCACCATCGAGTACATCTACCAAGAGAAAAGCTCTCCCCACCATAGAGGACACCTGCCAATAATAAGGCTCTCCCCACCATCGAGGATATCCACCAAGCGAAAAGCTCTCCCCACCATCGAGGACATCTGCCAAGAGTAGACCTCTCCCCACCATCGAAGACATCGGACAAGAGAAAAGCTCTCCCCACAATCGAGGACATCTGCCAAGAGTAGAGCTCTCCCCCCCATCGTGCACATCTGCCCTGAGTATGGCTGTCACGACCATCGAGGACATCTGCCAAGAGAAAAGCTCTCCCCACCATCGAGGACATCTGCCAAGAGTAGAACTCTCCCCACCATCGAGGACATCTGCCAATAGTAGAGCTCACCGCACAATCGAGGACATCTGCCAAGAGTAGAGCTCTCCCCATCATCGAGGACATCTTTCAAGAGTAGAGCTTTCCCCATCATCGAGGACATCTGCTAAGAGCAGTGCTTTCCCGACCATCGAGGACATCTGCCAAGAGAAAAGCTTTCCCCACCATCGAGGACATCTGCCAAGAGTAGAACTCTCCCCACCATCGAGGACATCTGCCAATAGTAGAGCTCTCCCCACCACCGAGGACATCTGTCAAGAGCAGAGCTCTCCCCACCATCGAGGACATCTGCTAAGAGTAGAGCTATCCTCACCATCGAGGACATGTACCAATAGAAAAGCTCTCTCTACAATCGAGGACATCTGAAAAGAGTAGAACTCTCCCCACCATCGAGGATATCTACCAAGAGAAAAGCTCCCCCCACCTTCGAGGACATCTACCAAGAGTAGAGAATTCCCCACCACCGAGGACATCTGCCAAGAATAGAGCTCTCCCCACCTTCGAGGACATCCACCAAGAGAAAGGCTCTCCCCACAATCGAGGACATCTGCCAAGAGTAGAGAGCTCCCCACAATCAAAGACATCTGCCCAGAGTAGAGCTCTCCCCACCATCGAGGACATCTACCAAGAGAATAGCTGTCCCCACCATCGAGGACATTGGCCCAGAGTAGAGCTCTCCCCAACATCGACGACATCTGCCAAGAGTAGAGCTCTCCCCACCATCGAGGAGATCTGCCAAGAGAAAAGCTCTCCCCACCACCGACGACATCTGCCAAAAGTAGAGCACTCCCCACCATCGTGGACATCTGCCAAGAGCACAGCTCTCCCCACCATCGAGGACATCTGCCAATAATAGAGCTCTCCCCACCATCGAGGACATCTACAAAGAGAAAAGTTCTCCCCACCATCGAGGACATCTACCAAAAGTAGAGCTCTCCAAATCATCCAAGATATCTGCCAAGAGAAAAGCTCTCCCCACCATCGTGGACAACCGACGATAATAGAGCTCTCCACACCAACGAGGACATCGACCAAGAGAGCAGCTATCCCCACCATCGAGGACAACTGCCAAAAGAAGAGCTCTCCCCACCATCGAAGTCATCTGCCAACAGTAGAGCTCCCCCCTCCATCGAGGACATCTGCCAAGAGTAGAGCTCTCCCCACCATCGAGGACAACTGCCAAGAGCAGAGCTCTCCCCAACATCGAGGACTTCATCAAGAGAAATGCTCTCCCCACCATCGAGGACATCTGCCAAAAGTAGAGCTCTCCCCATCATCGAGGACATCTGCCAAGAGTAGAGCTCTCCCCACCACCGTGGACATCTAACAAATGCGGAACTCTCCGCACCATCGAGGACATTTACCAACAGAAAAGCTCTCACCACCATCGAATATATCTGCCAAGAGTAGAGCTCTCCCCACGATCGAGGAAATCTGCCAAGAGTAATGCTCTCCCCACCATCGAGGTCATCTACCACGAGAAAAGCTCCTCCCTCCATCGAGAACATCTGCCAAGAGAAAAGATCTCCCCACCATTGAAGACATCTGCCAAGAATAGAGCACTCCCCACCATCAAGGAAATCAGCCAAGAGGAAAGATCTCCCCACCATCGAGGACATCTACCAAGAGAAAAGCTCTCTCCTCAATCGAGGACATCTGCCAAGAGTAGAGCTCTCCCCACCATCGAGGACATCTGCCAAGAGAAGAGCTCTCCCCACCATCGAGGACATCTGCTAAGAGTAGAGCTATCCACACAATCGAGGACATGTACCAAGAGAAAAGCTCTCTCTACAATCGAGGCCATCTGAAAAGAGTAGAGCTCTCCCACCATCGATGATATCTACCAAGAGAAAAGCTCCTCCCACCATCCAGGACATCTGCCAAGAGTAGAGTATTCCCCACCACCGAGGACATCTGCCAGGAATAGAGCTCTCCCCACCATCGACGACATCTACCAAGAGAAAGGCTCTCCCCACCATCGAGGACGTCTACCAAGAGAATAGCTCTCCCCACCATCGAGGACATGGGCCCAGAGTAGAGCTCTCCCCAATTTCGACGACATCTGCCAAGGGTAGAGCTCTCCCCACCATCGAGGAGATCTGCCAAGAGAAAAGCTCTCCCCACCATCGAGGACATCTGCCAAGAGTAGAGCACTCCCCACCATCGTGGACATCTGCCAAGAGCAGAGCTCTCCCCACCATCGAGGACATCTGCCAATAATAGAGCTCTCCCCACCATTGAGGACATCTACCAAGAGAAAAGGTCTCCCCACCATCGCGGACATCTGCCAAAAGTAGAGCTCTCCAAATCATCCAAGACATCTGCCAAGAGAAAAGCTCTCCCCACCATCGTGGACATCCGACAATAATAGAGCTCTCCACACCAACGAGGACATCGACCAAGAGAACAGCTATCCCCACCATCGAGGACAACTGCCAAAAGAAGAGCTCTCCCCACCATCGAAGTCATCTGCCAAGAGAAAAGCTCTCCCCACCATCGAGGATATCTACCAAGAGAAAAGCTCTACCCACCACCGACGACATCTGCCAACAGTAGAGCTCTCCCCTCCATCGAGGACATCTGCCAAGAGTAGAGCTCTCCCCACCATCGAGGACAACTGCCAAGAGCAGAGCTCTCCCCAACATCGAGGACTTCATCAAGAGAAATGCTCTCCCCACCATCGAGGACATCTGCCAAAAGTAGAGCTCTCCCCATCATCGAGGACATCTGCCAAGTGTAGAGCTCCTCCCATCATCGAGGACATTTGCTAAGAGTAGAGTTATCCCCACCATCGAGTACATCTACCAAGAGAAAAGCTCTCCCCACCATCGAGGACATCTGCCAATAATAAACAGCTCCGCACCATAGAGGACACCTACCAATAATAAATCTCTCCCCACCATCGAGGATATCCACCAAGCGAAAAGCTCTCCCCACCATCGAGGACATCTGCCAAGAGTAGACCTCTCCCCACCATCGAAGACATCGGACAAGAGAAAAGCTCTCCCCACAATCGAGGACATCTGCCAAGAGTAGAGCTCTCCCCACCATCGTGGACATCTGACAAGTGTTGAACTCTCCGCACCATCGAGGACATTTATCAACAGAAAAGCTCTCACCACCATCGAAGATATCTGCCAAGAGTAGAACTCTCCCTACGATCGAGGAAATCTGCTAAAAGTAATGCTCTCCCCACCATCGAGGTCATCTACCAAGAGAAAAGCTCCCCCCACCATCCAGAACATCTGCCAAGAGAAAAGCTCTCCCCACCATCGAGGACATCTGCTAAGAGTAGAGCTCTCCCCACCATCGAGTATATGTACCAAGAGGAAAGCTCTCCACTCCATCGAGGACATCTCCCAAAAGTAGAGCTCTCCCCACCATCGAACACATCTACCATGAGAAAGCTCTCCCCACCATCGAGGGCATCTGCCAAGAGTGGAGTTCTCCCCACCATCGAGGACATCTGCCAACAGTAGAGCTCTCTCCATCATCGAGGACATCTACCAAGAGAAAAGCTCTCCCCACCATCGAGGATATCTACCAAGACAAAAGCTCTCCCCACCATTGAGGACATCTGCCAAGAGTGGAGGTCTCCCCACAATCCTGGACATCTGCCAAGAGTAGAGCTCGCCCCACCATCGAGCACATCTACCAAGAGAAAAGCATTCCCCACCATCGAGGACATCTGCCAAGAGTAGAGCTCTCCCCACCATCGAGGTCATCTACCAAGAGAAAAGCTCACCCCACCATCGACGACATGTACCAAGAGAAAATTTCTCCCCACCATCGAGAACATCTGCCAACAGTAGAGCTCTCCCCAGCATCGAGGACATCTGCCAAGAGTAGAGCTCTCCCCACCATCAAGGACATCTACCAAGAGAAAAGCTCTCCCCACCGTCGAGGTCATCTGCCAGGAGTAGAGCTCTCCCCACCATCGAGGACATCTGCCAACAGTAGAGCTCTGCCCACCATCGTGGACATCTGCCAAGAGCAGAGGTCTCCCCACCATCGAGGACGTCTTTCAAGAGTACAGCTCTCCCCATCATCGAGGACATCTGCTAAGACCAGAGCTTTCCCGAACACTGAGAACATCAGCCCAGAGCAGAGCTCTCCCCACCATCGAGGACATCTGCCTAGAGTAGAGCTCTCCCCACCATCGAGGACATCTACCAAGAGAAAAGTTCTCCCCACCATCGCGGACATCTGCCAAGTGTAGAGCTCTCCCCAACATCGAAGACATCTGTTAAGAGTAGAGCTATCCCCACCATCGAGTACATCTACCAAGAGAAAAGCTCTCCCCACCATCGAGGATATCTGCCAACAGTCGAGCTCCCTCCACCATCGGAGACATCTACCAAGAGAAAAGCTCTCCCCACCATCGAGGACATCTGCCAAGAGTGGAGCTCTCCCCACAATCGAGGACATCTGCCAAGAGTAGAGCTCTCCCTACCATCGAGGACATCTGCCAAGAGCAGAGCTCTCCCCACCATCGAGGACAGCTACTAAGAGAAAAGCTCTCCCCACCACTGAGGATATCTGCGAAAAGTAGAGCTCTCCCCACCATCGAAGACACCTGCCAAGAGAAAAGCTCTCCCCGCCATCGAGGATATCTACCAAGAGAAAAGCTCTCCACACCATCGAGGACATCTGCCAACAGTAGAGCTCTCTCCACCATCGAGGACATCTACCAAGAGAAAAGCTCTCCCCACCATAGAGGACATCTACCAAGAGAATAGCTCTCCCCACCATCGAGGACATGGGCCCAGAGTAGAGCTCTCCCCAACATCGACTACATCTGCCAAGGGTAGAGCTCTCCCCACCATCGAGGAGATCTGCCAAGAGAAAAGCTCTCCCCACCATTGAGGACATCTACCAAGAGAAAAGCTCTCCCCACTATCGAGGACATCTGCCAAAAGTAGAGCTCTCCGAACCATCCAAGACATCTGCCAAGAGAAAACCTCTCCCCACCATCGAGGACATCCGACAATAATAGAGCTCTCCCCACCAACGAGGACATCTACCAAGAGAACAGCTGTCCCCACCATCGAGGACAACTGCCAAAAGAAGAGCTCTCCCCACCATCGAAGACGTCTGCCAAGAGAAAAGCACTCCCCACCATCGAGGATATCTACCAAGAGATAAGCTCTCCGCACAATCGAGGACATCTGCCAAGAATGGAGCTCTCCCCACCATCGAGGACATCTGCCAACAGTAGAGCTCTCCCCTCCATCGAGGACATCTGCCAAGAATAGAGCTCTCCCCACCATCGAGGACAACTGCCAAGAGCAGAGCTCTCCCCAACATCGAGGACATCAACCAAGAGAAAACCTCTCCCCACCATCGTGGACATCTTCCAAGAGTAGAGCTCTCCCCTCCATCGAGGACTTCATCAAGAGAAATGCTCTCCCCACCATCGAGGACATTTGCTAAGAGTAGAGTTATCCCCACCATCGAGTACATCTACCAAGAGAAAAGCTCTCCCCACCATCGAGGACATCTGCCAATAATAAAAATCTCCGCACCATAGAGGACACCTGCCAATAATAAAGCTCTCCCCACCATTGAGGATATCCACCAAGCGAAAAGCTCTCCCCACCATCGAGGACATCTGCCAAGAGTAGACCTCTCCCCACCATCGAAGACATCGGACAAGAGAAAAGCTCTCCCCACAATCGAGGACATCTGCCAAGAGTAGAGCTCTCCCCACCATCGTGGACATCCGACAAGTGTAGAACTCTCCGCTAAATCGAGGACATTTATCAACAAAAAAGCTCTCACCACCATCGAAGATATCTGCCAAGAGTAGAACTCTCCCTACGTTCGAGGAAATCTGCCAAAAGTAATGCTCTCCCCACCATCGAGGTCATCTACCAAGAGAAAAGCTCTCCCCACCATCGAGGACATCTGCTAAGAGTAGAGCTCTCCCCACCATCGAGTATATGTACCAAGAGGAAAGCTCTCCACACCATCGAGGACATCTGCCAAAAGTAGAGCTCTCCCCACCATAGAAGACATCTGCCATGAGAAAAGCTCTCCCCACCATCGAGGGCATCTGCCAAGAGTGGAGTTCTCCCCACCGTCGAGGACATCTGCCAACAGTAGAGCTCTCTCCACCATCGAGGACATCTACCAAGAGAAAAGCTCTCCCCACCATCGAGGATATCTATCAAGAGAAAAGTTCTCTCCACCATTGAGGACATCTGCCAAGAGTGGAGGTCTCCCCACAATCCTGGACATCTGCCAAGAGTAGAGCTCGCCCCACCATCGATGACATCTACCAAGAGAAAAGCTCTCCCCAGCATCGAAGACATCTTCCAAGAGTAGAGCTCTCCCCACCATCGAGGACTTCTCTCAAGAGATGTTCTCTCCCCACCATCGAGGACATCTGCCAAAAGAAAAGCATTCCCCACCATCGAGGACATCTGCCAAGAGTAGAGCTCTCCCCACCATCGAGGTCATTTACCAAGAGAAAAGCTCTCCCCACCATAGAGGACATCTACCAAGAGAATAGCTCTCCCCACCATCGAGGACATGGGCCCAGAGTAGAGCTCTCCCCAACATCGAGGTCATTTACCAAGAGAAAAGCTCTCCCCACCATAGAGGACATCTACCAAGAGAATAGCTCTCCCCACCATCGAGGACATGGGCCCAGAGTAGAGCTCTCCCCAACATCGACGACATCTGCCAAGGGTAGAGCTCTCCCCACCATCGAGGAGATCTGCCAAGAGAAAAGCTCTCCCCACCATCGAGGACATCTGCCAAGAGTAGAGCACTCCCCACCATCGTGGACATCTGCCAAGAGCAGAGCTCTCCCCACTATCGAGGACATCTGCCAAGAGTAAAGCTCTCTCCACCATCGAGGATATCTACCAAGAGAAAAGCTCTCCCCACCGTCGAGGACATCTGCCAAGAGTAGAGCTCTCCCCACCATCGTGGACATCTAACAAATGTAGAACTCTCCGCACCATCGAGGACATTTACCAACAGAAAAGCTCTCACCACCATCGAAGATATCTGCCAAGAGTAGAGCTCTCCCCACGATCGAGGAAATCTGCCAAGAGTAATGCTCTCCCCACCATCGAGGTCATCTACCAAGAGAAAAGCTCCTCCCTCCATCGAGAACATCTGCCAAGAGAAAAGCTCTCCCCACCATTGAAGACATCTGCCAAGAATAGAGCACTCCCCACCAGCAAGGAAATCTGCCAAGAGAAAAGCTCTCCCCACCGTCGAGGACATCTGCCAAGAGTAGAGCTCTCCCCACCATCGTGGACATCTAATAAATGTAGAACTCTTGGCACCATCGAGGACATTTACCAACAGAAAAGCTCTCACCACCATCGAAGATATCTGCCAAGAGTAGAGCTCTCCCCACGATCGAGGAAATCTGCCAAGAGTAATGCTCTCCCCACCATCGAGGTCATCTACCAAGAGAAAAGCTCCTCCCTCCAACGAGAACATCTGCCAAGAGAAAAGCTCTCTCCTCAATCGAGGACATCTGCCAAGAGTAGAGCTCTCCCCACCATCGAGGACATCTGCCAAGAGTAGAGCTCTCCCCACCATCGAGGACATCTGCTTAGAGTAGAGCTATCCACACCATCGAGGACATGTACCAAGAGAAAAGCTCTCTCTACAATCGAGGCCATCTGAAAAGAGTAGAGCTCTCCCACCATCGATGATATCTACCAAGAGAAAAGCTCCTCCCACCATCCAGGACATCTGCCAAGAGTAGAGTATTCCCCACCACGGAGGACATCTGCCAGGAATAGAGCTCTCCCCACCATCGACGACATCTACCAAGAGAAAGGCTCTCCCCACCATCGAGGACGTCTACCAAGATAATAGCTCTCCCCACCATCGAGGACATGGGCCCAGAGTAGAGCTCTCCCCAACATCGACGACATCTGCCAAGGGTAGAGCTCTCCCCACCATCGAGGAGATCTGCCAAGAGAAAAGCTCTCCCCACCATCGAGGACATCTGCCAAGAGTAGAGCACTCCCCACCATCGTGGACATCTGCCAAGAGCAGAGCTCTCCCCACCAACGAGGACATCTGCCAATAATAGAGCTCTCCCCACCATTGAGGACATCTACCAAGAGAAAAGGTCTCCCCACCATCGCGGACATCTGCCAAAAGTAGAGCTCTCCAAATCATCCAAGACATCTGCCAAGAGAAAAGCTCTCCCCACCATCGTGGACATCCGACAATAATAGAGCTCTCCACACCAACAAGGACATCGACCAAGAGAACAGCTATCCCCACCATCGAGGACAACTGCCAAAAGAAGAGCTCTCCCCACCATCGAAGTCATCTGCCAAGAGAAAAGCTCTCCCCACCATCGAGGATATCTACCAAGAGAAAAGCTCTTCCCACCATCGACGACATCTGCCAACAGTAGAGCTCTCCCCTCCATCGTGGACATCTAACAAGTGTAGAACTCTCCGCAGCTTCGAAGACATCTGCCAAGAGTAAAGCTCTCTCCACCATCGAGGATATCTACCAAGAGAAAAGCTCTCCCCACCGTCGAGGACATCTGCCAAGAGTAGAGCTCTCCCCACCATCGTGGACATCTAACAAATGTAGAACTCTCCGCACCATCGAGGACATTTACCAACAGAAAAGCTCTCACCACCATCGAAGATATCTGCCAAGAGTAGAGCTCTCCCCACGATCGAGGAAATCTGCCAAGAGTAATGCTCTCCCCACCATCGAGGTCATCTACCAAGAGAAAAGCTCCTCCCTCCATGGAGAACATCTGCCAAGAGAAAAGCTCTCCCCACCATTGAAGACATCTGCCAAGAATAGAGCACTCCCCACCATCAAGGAAATCTGCCAAGAGGAAAGATCTCCCCACCATCGAGGACATCTACCAAGAGAAAAGCTCTCTCCTCAATCGAGGACATCTGCCAAGAGTAGAGCTCTCCCCACCATCGAGGACATCTGCTAAGAGTAGAGCTATCCACACCATCGAGGACATGTACCAAGAGAAAAGCTCTCTCTACATTCGAGGCCATCTGAAAAGAGTAGAGCTCTCCCACCATCGATGATATCTACCAAGAGAAAAGCTCCTCCCACCATCGAGGACATCTGCCAAGAGTAGAGTATTCCCCACGACCGAGGACATCTGCCAGGAATAGAGCTCTCCCCACCATCGACGACATCTACCAAGAGAAAGGCTCTCCCCACCATCGAGGACGTCTACCAAGAGAATAGCTCTCCCCACCAACGAGGACATGGGCCCAGAGAAGAGCTCTCCCCAACATCGACGACATCTGCCAAGGGTAGAGCTCTCCCCACCATCGAGGAGATCTGCCAAGAGAAAAGCTCTCCCCACCATCGAGGACATCTGCCAAGAGTAGAGCACTCCCCACCATCGTGGACATCTGCCAAGAGCAGAGCTCTCCCCACCATCGAGGACATCTGCCAATAATAGAGCTCTCCCCACCATTGAGGACATCTACCAAGAGAAAAGGTCTCCCCACCATCGCGGACATCTGCCAAAAGTAGAGCTCTCCAAATCATCCAAGATAACTGCCAAGAGAAAAGCTCTCCCCACCATCGTGGACATCCGACGATAATAGAGCTCTCCACACCAACGAGGACATCGACCAAGAGAACAGCTATCCCCACCATCGAGGACAACTGCCAAAAGAAGAGCTCTCCCCACCATCGAAGTCATCTGCCAAGAGAAAAGCTCTCCCCACCATCGAGGATATCTACCAAGAGAAAAGCTCTACCCACCATCGACGACATCTGCCAACAGTAGAGCTCCCCCCTCCATCGAGGACATCTGCCAAGAGTAGAGCTCTCCCCACCATCGAGGACAACTGCCAAGAGCAGAGCTCTCCCCAACATCGAGGACTTCATCAAGAGAAATGCTCTCCCCACCATCGAGGACATCTGCCAAAAGTAGAGCTCTCCCCATCATCGAGGACATCTGCCAAGAGTTGAGCTCTCCCCACCATCGTGGACATCTAACAAATGTGGAACTCGCCGCACCATCGAGGACATTTACCAACAGAAAAGCTCTCACCACCATCGAAGATATCTGCCAAGAGTAGAGCTCTCCCCACGATCGAGGAAATCTGCCAAGAGTAATGCTCTCCCCACCATCGAGGTCATCTACCACGAGAAAAGCTCCTCCCTCCATCGAGAACATCTGCCAAGAGAAAAGCTCTCCCCACCATTGAAGACATCTGCCAAGAATAGAGCACTCCCCACCATCAAGGAAATCTGCCAAGAGGAAAGATCTCCCCACCATCGAGGACATCTACCAAGAGAAAAGCTCTCTCCTCAATCGAGGACATCTGCCAAGAGTAGAGCTCTCCCCACCATCGAGGACATCTGCCAAGAGAAGAGCTCTCCCCACCATCGAGGACATCTGCTAAGAGTAGAGCTATCCACCCAATCGAGGACATGTACCAAGAGAAAAGCTCTCTCTACAATCGAGGCCATCTGAAAAGAGTAGAGCTCTCCCACCATCGATGATATCTACCAAGAGAAAAGCTCCTCCCACCATCCAGGACATCTGCCAAGAGTAGAGTATTCCCCACCACCGAGGACATCTGCCAGGAATAGAGCTCTCCCCACCATCGACGACATCTACCAAGAGAAAGGCTCTCCCCACCATCGAGGACGTCTACCAAGAGAATAGCTCTCCCCACCATCGAGGACATGGGCCCAGAGTAGAGCTCTCCCCAACATCGACGACATCTGCCAAGGGTAGAGCTCTCCCCACCATCGAGGAGATCTGCCAAGAGAAAAGCTCTCCCCACCATCGAGGACATCTGCCAAGAGTAGAGCACTCCCCACCATCGTGGACATCTGCCAAGAGCAGAGCTCTCCCCACCATCGAGGACATCTGCCAATAATAGAGCTCTCCCCACCATTGAGGACATCTACCAAGAGAAAAGGTCTCCCCACCATCGCGGACATCTGCCAAAAGTAGAGCTCTCCAAATCATCCAAGACATCTGCCAAGAGAAAAGCTCTCCCCACCATCGTGGACATCCGACAATAATAGAGCTCTCCACACCAACGAGGACATCGACCAAGAGAACAGCTATCCCCACCATCGAGGACAACTGCCAAAAGAAGAGCTCTCCCCACCATCGAGGACATCTGCCAAGAGTAGAGCTCTCCCCACTATCGAGGACAACTGCCAAGAGCAGAGCTCTCCCCAACATCGAGGACTTCATCAAGAGAAATGCTCTCCCCACCATCGAGGACATCTGCCAAAAGTACAGCTCTCCCCATCATCGAGGACATCTGCCAAGTGTAGAGCTCCTCCCATCATCGAGGACATTTGCTAAGAGTAGAGTTATCCCCACCATCGAGTACATCTACCAAGAGAAAAGCTCTCCCCACCATCGAGGACATCTGCCAATAATAAACATCTCCGCACCATAGAGGACACCTACCAATAATAAATCTCTCCCCACCATCGAGGATATCCACCAAGCGAAAAGCTCTCCCCACCATCGAGGACATCTGCCAAGAGTAGACCTCTCCCCACCATCGAAGACATCGGACAAGAGAAAAGCTCTCCCCACAATCGAGGACATCTGCCAAGAGTAGAGCTCTCCCCACCATCGTGGACATCTGACAAGTGTTGAACTCTCCGCACCATCGAGGACATTTATCAACAGAAAAGCTCTCACCACCATCGAAGATATCTGCCAAGAGTAGAACTCTCCCTACGATCGAGGAAATCTGCTAAAAGTAATGCTCTCCCCACCATCGAGGTCATCTACCAAGAGAAAAGCTCCCCCCACCATCCAGAACATCTGCCAAGAGAAAAGCTCTCCCCACCATCGAGGACATCTGCTAAGAGTAGAGCTCTCCCCACCATCGAGTATATGTACCAAGAGGAAAGCTCTCCACTCTATCGAGGACATCTCCCAAAAGTAGAGCTCTCCCCACCATCGAACACATCTGCCATGAGAAAAGCTCTCCCCACCATCGAGGGCATCTGCCAAGAGTGGAGTTCTCCCCACCATCGAGGACATCTGCCAACAGTAGAGCTCTCTCCATCATCGAGGACAGCTACCAAGAGAAAAGCTCTCCCCACCATCGAGGATATCTACCAAGACAAAAGCTCTCCCCACCATTGAGGACATCTGCCAAGAGTGGAGGTCTCCCCACAATCCTGGACATCTGCCAAGAGTAGAGCTCGCCCCACCATCGAGCACATCTACCAAGAGAAAAGCATTCCCCACCATCGAGGACATCTGCCAAGAGTAGAGCTCTCCCCACCATCGAGGTCATCTACCAAGAGAAAAGCTCACCCCACCATCGACGACATGTACCAAGAGAAAATTTCTCCCCACCATCGAGAACATCTGCCAACAGTAGAGCTCTCCCCAGCATCGAGGACATCTGCCAAGAGTAGAGCTCTCCCCACCATCAAGGACATCTACCAAGAGAAAAGCTCTCCCCACCGTCGAGGTCATCTGCCAGGGGTAGAGCTCTCCCCACCATCGAGGACATCTGCCAACAGTAGAGCTCTGCCCACCATCGTGGACATCTGCCAAGAGCAGAGGTCTCCCCACCATCGAGGACGTCTTTCAAGAGTACAGCTCTCCCCATCATCGAGGACATCTGCTAAGAGCAGAGCTTTCCCGACCACTGAGAACATCAGCCCAGAGCAGAGCTCTCCCCACCATCGAGGACATCTACCAAGAGAAAAGTTCTCCCCACCATCGCGGACATCTGCCAAGTGTAGAGCTCTCCCCAACATCGAAGACATCTGTTAAGAGTAGAGCTATCCCCACCATCGAGTACATCTACCAAGAGAAAAGCTCTCCCCACCATCGAGGATATCTGCCAACAGTCGAGCTCCCTCCACCATCGGAGACATCTACCAAGAGAAAAGCTCTGCCCAGCATCGAGGACATCTGCCAAGATTAGAGCTCTCCCCACCATCGAGGACATCTGCCAAGAGCAGAGCTCTCCCCACCATCGAGTACATCTACCAAGAGAAAAGCTGTCCCCACCATCGAGGACATCTAACAAGAGAATAGATCTCCCCACAATGATGGACATCTGCCAAGAGTAGAGCTCTCCCCAGCAACGAGAACATCTGCCAAGAGAAAAGCTATCCCCACCATCGAGGACATCTGCCAGGAGATAAGTTCTCCACACCATCGAGGAGATCTGACAAGAGTAGAGCTCTCCCCACCATCGAGGACATCTACCAGCAGTAAAGCTCTCCCCACCATCGCGGACATCTGCCAAGTGTAGAGCTCTCCCCACCATCGAGGACATCCACCAAGCGGAATTCTCTCCCCACCATCGAGGAAATATTCCAAGAGTAGACCTGTCCCCACCATCGAAGACATCCGTCAGGCGAAAAGCTCTCCCCACCATCGAGGATAGCTGCCAAGAGTAAAGCTCTACGCACCATCGAGGACATCTGCCAAGAGTAGAGCTCTCCACACCATCGAGGAAATCTAACAAGAGAAAAGCTCTCCCCACCATCGAGGACATCTGCCACGAATAGAGCACTGCCCACCATATAGAAAATCTGCCAAGAGAACAGCTCTCCCCACCATCGAGGACATCTACAAAGAGAAAAGCTCTCCCCACCATCGAGGACATCTGCCAAGAGTAGAGCTCTCCCTACCATCGAGGACATCTGCCAAGAGCAGAGCTCTCCTCACCATCGAGGACAGCTACTAAGAGAAAAGCTCTCCCCACCACTGAGGATATCTGCGAAAAGTAGAGCTCTCCCCACCATCAAGGACATCTACCAAGAGAAAAGCTCTCCCCACCGTCGAGGACATCTGCCAACAGTAGAGCTCTCCCCACCATCGAAGACACCTGCCAAGAGAAAAGCTCTCCCCGCAATCGAGGATATCTACCAAGAGAAAAGCTCTCCACACCATCGAGGACATCTGCCAAGAATGGAGCTCTCCCCACCATCGAGGACATCTGCCAACAGTAGAGCTCTCTCCACCATCGAGGACATCTACCAAGAGAAAAGCTCTCCCCACCATAGAGGACATCTACCAAGAGAATAGCTCTCCCCACCGTCGAGGACATGGGCCCAGAGTAGAGCTCTCCCCAACATCGACGACATCTGCCAAGGGTAGAGCTCAAACCCACCATCGAGGACAACTGCCAAGAGCAGAGCTCTCCCCAACATCGAGGACATCAACCAAGAGAAAACCTCTCCCCACCATCGTGGACATCTTCCAAGAGTAGAGCTCTCCCCTCCATCGAGGACTTCATCAAGAGAAATGCTCTCCCCACCATCGAGGACATTTGCTAAGAGTAGAGTTATCCCCACCATCGAGTACATCTACCAAGAGAAAAGCTCTCCCCACCATTGAGGACATCTGCCAATAATAAAAATCTCCGCACCATAGAGGACACCTGCCAATAATAAAGCTCTCCCCAACATCGAGGATATCCACCAAGCGAAAACCTCTCCCCACCATCGAGGACATCTGCCAAGAGTAGACCTCTCCCCACCATCGAAGACATCGGACAAGAGAAAAGCTCTCCCCACAATCGAGGACATCTGCCAAGAGTAGAGCTCTCCCCACCATCGTGGACATCTGACAAGTGTAGAACTCTCCGCTCCATCGAGGACATTTATCAACAAAAAAGCTCTCACCACCATCGAAGATATCTGCCAAGAGTAGAACTCTCCCTACGTTCGAGGAAATCTGCGAAAAGTAATGCTCTCCCCACCATCGAGGTCATCTACCAAGAGAAAAGCTCTCCCCACCATCGAGGACATCTGCTAAGAGTAGAGCTCTCCCCACCATCGAGGACAACTGCCAAGAGAAAAGCTCACCCCACCATCCAGGACATCTGCCATGACAGGAGCTCTCCCCACCATCGAGGACAACTGCCAAGAGTAGAGCTCTCCCCACCATGGAGAACATCTGCCAAGAGTAGACCTCTCCCCACCATCGAAGACATCGGACAAGAGAAAAGCTCTCCCCACAATCGAGGACATCTGCCAAGAGTAGAGCTCTCCCCACCATCGTGGACATCTGACAAGTGTTGAACTCTCCGCACCATCGAGGACATTTATCAACAGAAAAGCTCTCACCACCATCGAAGATATCTGCCAAGAGTAGAATTCTCCCTACGATCGAGGAAATCTGCTAAAAGTAATGCTCTCCCCACAATCGAGGACATCTGCCAAGAGTAGAGCTCTCCCCACCATCGTGGACATCTGACCAGTGTAGAACTCTCCGCACCATCGAGGACAATTACCAACAGAAAAGCTCTCACCACCATCGAAGATATCTCCCAAGAGTAGAACTCTCCCTACGATCGAGGAAATCTGCCAAAAGTAATGCTCTCCCCACCATCGAGGTCATCTACCAAGAGAAATGCTCCCCCCAACATCCAGAACATCTGCCAAGAGGAAAGCTCTCCCCACCATCGAGGACATCTGCTAAGAGTGGAGCTCTCCCCACCATCGAAGACAACTGCCAAGAGTAGAGCTCTCCCCACCATCGAGGACATCTGCCAAGAGTAGAGCTCTCCCCACCATCGAGTATATGTACCAACAGGAAAGATCTCCACACCTTCGAGGACATCTACCAAAAGTAGAGCTCTCCCCACCATCGAAGACATCAGCTATGAGAAAAGCTCTCTCCACCATCGAGGGCATCTGCCAAGAGTGGAGTTCTCCCCACCATCGAGAGCATCTGCCAACAGTAGAGCTCTCTCCACCATCGAGGACATCTACCAAGAGAAAAGCTCTCCCCACCATCGAGGATATCTACCAAGAGAAAAGCTCTCCCCAGCATCGAGGACATCTGTCAAAAGAAAAGCATTCCGCACCATCGAGTACATCTGCCAAGAGTAGAGCTCTCCCCACCATCGAGGACATCTACCAAGAGAAAATCTCTCCCTACCATCGAGGACATGTACCAAGAGAAAAGATCTCTCCAGAATGGAGGACATCTGCCAAGAGTAGAGCTATTCCCCGCATCGGAAACATCTGCCAAGAGAAAAGCACTCCCCCACATCGAGGACATCTGTCAAGAGAATAGCTCTCCCGACCATCGAGGACATCTGCCAGGAGTAGAACTCTCCCCACCATCGAGGACATCTGCCAATAGTAGAGCTCACCACACCATCGAGGACATCTGCCAAGAGTAGAGGTCTCCCCACCATCGAGGACATCTGCCAAGAGTAGAGCTCTCCCCACCATCGAGGACATCTACCAAGAGAAAAGTTCTCCACACCATCGCGGACATCTGCCAAGTGTAGAGCTGCCCCACCATCGAAAACATCTGTTAAGAGTAGAGCTATCCCCACCATCGAGTACATCTACCAAGAGAAAAGCTCTCCCCACCATCGAGGATATCTGCCAACAGTCGAGCTCCCTCCACCATCAGGGACATCTACCAAGAGAAAAGTTCTGCCCACCATCGAGGACATCTGCCAAGATTAGAGCTCTCCCCACCATCGAGGACATCTACCAGCAGAAAAGCTCTCCCCACCATCGCGGACATCTGCCAAGTGTATAGCTCTCCCCACCATCGAGGATGTCTGACAATAATAAACCTCTCCCCTCCATCGAGGACATCCACCAAGCGAAATTCTCTCCCCACCATCGAGGAAATCTGCCAAGAGTAGACCTGTCCCCACCATCGAAGACATCCGTCAAGCGAAAAGGTCTCCCCACCATCGAGGAAAGCTGCCAAGAGTAAAGCTCTGCGCACCATCGAGGACATCTGCCAATAATAAAGCTCTCCGCACCATCGAGGGCACCTGCCAATAATAAAGCTCTCCCCACCATCGAGGATATCCACCAAGTGAAAAGCTCTCCCCACCATCGAGGACATCTGCCAAGAGTATACCTCTCCCCACCATCGAAGTCATCGGCCAAGAGAAAAGCTCTCCCCACCATCGAGGACAGCTGCCGAGAGTAGAGCTCTCCCCACCATCGAGGACATCTGCCAAGAGTAAAGCTCTCTCCACCATCGAGGATATCTACCAAGAGAAAAGCTCTCCCCACCGTCGAGGACATCTGCCAAGAGTAGAGCTCTCCCCACCATCGTGGACATCTAACAAGTGTAGAACTCGCCGCACCATCGAAGACATCTGCCAAGAGTAAAGCTCTCTCCACCATCGAGGATATCTACCAAGAGAAAAGCTCTCCCCACCGTCGAGGACATCTGCCAAGAGTAGAGCTCTCCCCACCATCGTGGACATCTAACAAATGTAGAACTCTCCGCACCATCGAGGACATTTACCAACAGAAAAGCTCTCACCACCATCGAAGATATCTGCCAAGAGTAGAGCTCTCCCCACGATCGAGGAAATCTGCCAAGAGTAATGCTCTCCCCACCATCGAGGTCATCTACCAAGAGAAAAGCTCCTCCCTCCATCGAGAACATCTGCCAAGAGAAAAGCTCTCCCCACCATTGAAGACATCTGCCAAGAATAGAGCACTCCCCACCAGCAAGGAAATCTGCCAAGAGAAAAGCTCTCCCCACCGTCGAGGACATCTGCCAAGAGTAGAGCTCTCCCCACCATCGTGGACATCTAACAAATGTAGAACTCTTGGCACCATCGAGGACATTTACCAACAGAAAAGCTCTCACCACCATCGAAGATATCTGCCAAGAGTAGAGCTCTCCCCACGATCGAGGAAATCTGCCAAGAGTAATGCTCTCCCCACCATCGAGGTCATCTACCAAGAGAAAAGCTCCTCCCTCCAACGAGAACATCTGCCAAGAGAAAAGCTCTCTCCTCAATCGAGGACATCTGCCAAGAGTAGAGCTCTCCCCACCATCGAGGACATCTGCCAAGAGTAGAGCTCTCCCCACCATCGAGGACATCTGCTTAGAGTAGAGCTATCCACACCATCGAGGACATGTACCAAGAGAAAAGCTCTCTCTACAATCGAGGCCATCTGAAAAGAGTAGAGCTCTCCCACCATCGATGATATCTACCAAGAGAAAAGCTCCTCCCACCATCCAGGACATCTGCCAAGAGTAGAGTATTCCCCACCACGGAGGACATCTGCCAGGAATAGAGCTCTCCCCACCATCGACGACATCTACCAAGAGAAAGGCTCTCCCCACCATCGAGGACGTCTACCAAGAGAATAGCTCTCCCCACCATCGAGGACATGGGCCCAGAGTAGAGCTCTCCCCAACATCGACGACATCTGCCAAGGGTAGAGCTCTCCCCACCATCGAGGAGATCTGCCAAGAGAAAAGCTCTCCCCACCATCGAGGACATCTGCCAAGAGTAGAGCACTCCCCACCATCGTGGACATCTGCCAAGAGCAGAGCTCTCCCCACCATCGAGCACATCTGCCAATAATAGAGCTCTCCCCACCATTGAGGACATCTACCAAGAGAAAAGGTCTCCCCACCATCGCGGACATCTGCCAAAAGTAGAGCTCTCCAAATCATCCAAGACATCTGCCAAGAGAAAAGCTCTCCCCACCATCGTGGACATCCGACAATAATAGAGCTCACCACACCAACGAGGACATCGACCAAGAGAACAGCTATCCCCACCATCGAGGACAACTGCCAAAAGAAGAGCTCTCCCCACCATCGAAGTCATCTGCCAAGAGAAAAGCTCTCCCCACCATCGAGGATATCTACCAAGAGAAAAGCTCTTCCCACCATCGACGACATCTGCCAACAGTAGAGCTCTCCCCTCCATCGTGGACATCTAACAAGTGTAGAACTCTCCGCAGCATCGAAGACATCTGCCAAGAGTAAAGCTCTCTCCACCATCGAGGATATCTACCAAGAGAAAAGCTCTCCCCACCGTCGAGGACATCTGCCAAAAGTAGAGCTCTCCCCACCATCGTGGACATCTAACAAATGTAGAACTCTCCGCACCATCGAGGACATTTACCAACAGAAAAGCTCTCACCACCATCGAAGATATCTGCCAAGAGTAGAGCTCTCCCCACGATCGAGGAAATCTGCCAAGAGTAATGCTCTCCCCACCATCGAGGTCATCTACCAAGAGAAAAGCTCCTCCCTCCATCGAGAACATCTGCCAAGAGAAAAGCTCTCCCCACCATTGAAGACATCTGCCAAGAATAGAGCACTCCCCACCATCAAGGAAATCTGCCAAGAGGAAAGATCTCCCCACCATCGAGGACATCTACCAAGAGAAAAGCTCTCTCCTCAATCGAGGACATCTGCCAAGAGTAGAGCTCTCCCCACCATCGAGGACATCTGCTAAGAGTAGAGCTATCCACACCATCGAGGACATGTACCAAGAGAAAAGCTCCTCCCACCATCGAGGACATCTGCCAAGAGTAGAGTATTCCCCACCACCGAGGACATCTGCCAGGAATAGAGCTCTCCCCACCATCGACGACATCTATCAAGAGAAAGGCTCTCCCCACCAACGAGGACATGGGCCCAGAGAAGAGCTCTCCCCAACATCGACGACATCTGCCAAGGGTAGAGCTCTCCCCACCATCGAGGAGATCTGCCAAGAGAAAAGCTCTCCCCACCATCGAGGACATCTGCCAAGAGTAGAGCACTCCCCACCATCGTGGACATCTGCCAAGAGCAGAGCTCTCCCCACCATCGAGGACATCTGCCAATAATAGAGCTCTCCCCACCATTGAGGACATCTACCAAGAGAAAAGGTCTCCCCACCATCGCGGACATCTGCCAAAAGTAGAGCTCTCCAAATCATCCAAGATATCTGCCAAGAGAAAAGCTCTCCCCACCATCGTGGACAACCGACGATAATAGAGCTCTCCACACCAACGAGGACATCGACCAAGAGAACAGCTATCCCCACCATCGAGGACAACTGCCAAAAGAAGAGCTCTCCCCACCATCGAAGTCATCTGCCAACAGTAGAGCTCCCCCCTCCATCGAGGACATCTGCCAAGAGTAGAGCTCTCCCCACCATCGAGGACAACTGCCAAGAGCAGAGCTCTCCCCAACATCGAGGACTTCATCAAGAGAAATGCTCTCCCCACCATCGAGGACATCTGCCAAAAGTAGAGCTCTCCCCATCATCGAGGACATCTGCCAAGAGTAGAGCTCTCCCCACCACCGTGGACATCTAACAAATGCGGAACTCTCCGCACCATCGAGGACATTTACCAACAGAAAAGCTCTCACCACCATCGAATATATCTGCCAAGAGTAGAGCTCTCCCCACGATCGAGGAAATCTGCCAAGAGTAATGCTCTCCCCACCATCGAGGTCATCTACCACGAGAAAAGCTCCTCCCTCCATCGAGAACATCTGCCAAGAGAAAAGATCTCCCCACCATTGAAGACATCTGCCAAGAATAGAGCACTCCCCACCATCAAGGAAATCAGCCAAGAGGAAAGATCTCCCCACCATCGAGGACATCTACCAAGAGAAAAGCTCTCTCCTCAATCGAGGACATCTGCCAAGAGTAGAGCTCTCCCCACCATCGAGGACATCTGCCAAGAGAAGAGCTCTCCCCACCATCGAGGACATCTGCTAAGAGTAGAGCTATCCACACAATCGAGGACATGTACCAAGAGAAAAGCTCTCTCTACAATCGAGGCCATCTGAAAAGAGTAGAGCTCTCCCACCATCGATGATATCTACCAAGAGAAAAGCTCCTCCCACCATCCAGGACATCTGCCAAGAGTAGAGTATTCCCCACCACCGAGGACATCTGCCAGGAATAGAGCTCTCCCCACCATCGACGACATCTACCAAGAGAAAGGCTCTCCCCACCATCGAGGACGTCTACCAAGAGAATAGCTCTCCCCACCATCGAGGACATGGGCCCAGAGTAGAGCTCTCCCCAATTTCGACGACATCTGCCAAGGGTAGAGCTCTCCCCACCATCGAGGAGATCTGCCAAGAGAAAAGCTCTCCCCACCATCGAGGACATCTGCCAAGAGTAGAGCACTCCCCACCATCGTGGACATCTGCCAAGAGCAGAGCTCTCCCCACCATCGAGGACATCTGCCAATAATAGAGCTCTCCCCACCATTGAGGACATCTACCAAGAGAAAAGGTCTCCCCACCATCGCGGACATCTGCCAAAAGTAGAGCTCTCCAAATCATCCAAGACATCTGCCAAGAGAAAAGCTCTCCCCACCATCGTGGACATCCGACAATAATAGAGCTCTCCACACCAACGAGGACATCGACCAAGAGAACAGCTATCCCCACCATCGAGGACAACTGCCAAAAGAAGAGCTCTCCCCACCATCGAAGTCATCTGCCAAGAGAAAAGCTCTCCCCACCATCGAGGATATCTACCAAGAGAAAAGCTCTACCCACCACCGACGACATCTGCCAACAGTAGAGCTCTCCCCTCCATCGAGGACATCTGCCAAGAGTAGAGCTCTCCCCACCATCGAGGACAACTGCCAAGAGCAGAGCTCTCCCCAACATCGAGGACTTCATCAAGAGAAATGCTCTCCCCACCATCGAGGACATCTGCCAAAAGTAGAGCTCTCCCCATCATCGAGGACATCTGCCAAGTGTAGAGCTCCTCCCATCATCGAGGACATTTGCTAAGAGTAGAGTTATCCCCACCATCGAGTACATCTACCAAGAGAAAAGCTCTCCCCACCATCGAGGACATCTGCCAATAATAAACAGCTCCGCACCATAGAGGACACCTACCAATAATAAATCTCTCCCCACCATCGAGGATATCCACCAAGCGAAAAGCTCTCCCCACCATCGAGGACATCTGCCAAGAGTAGACCTCTCCCCACCATCGAAGACATCGGACAAGAGAAAAGCTCTCCCCACAATCGAGGACATCTGCCAAGAGTAGAGCTCTCCCCACCATCGTGGACATCTGACAAGTGTTGAACTCTCCGCACCATCGAGGACATTTATCAACAGAAAAGCTCTCACCACCATCGAAGATATCTGCCAAGAGTAGAACTCTCCCTACGATCGAGGAAATCTGCTAAAAGTAATGCTCTCCCCACCATCGAGGTCATCTACCAAGAGAAAAGCTCCCCCCACCATCCAGAACATCTGCCAAGAGAAAAGCTCTCCCCACCATCGAGGACATCTGCTAAGAGTAGAGCTCTCCCCACCATCGAGTATATGTACCAAGAGGAAAGCTCTCCACTCCATCGAGGACATCTCCCAAAAGTAGAGCTCTCCCCACCATCGAACACATCTACCATGAGAAAGCTCTCCCCACCATCGAGGGCATCTGCCAAGAGTGGAGTTCTCCCCACCATCGAGGACATCTGCCAACAGTAGAGCTCTCTCCATCATCGAGGACATCTACCAAGAGAAAAGCTCTCCCCACCATCGAGGATATCTACCAAGACAAAAGCTCTCCCCACCATTGAGGACATCTGCCAAGAGTGGAGGTCTCCCCACAATCCTGGACATCTGCCAAGAGTAGAGCTCGCCCCACCATCGAGCACATCTACCAAGAGAAAAGCATTCCCCACCATCGAGGACATCTGCCAAGAGTAGAGCTCTCCCCACCATCGAGGTCATCTACCAAGAGAAAAGCTCACCCCACCATCGACGACATGTACCAAGAGAAAATTTCTCCCCACCATCGAGAACATCTGCCAACAGTAGAGCTCTCCCCAGCATCGAGGACATCTGCCAAGAGTAGAGCTCTCCCCACCATCAAGGACATCTACCAAGAGAAAAGCTCTCCCCACCGTCGAGGTCATCTGCCAGGAGTAGAGCTCTCCCCACCATCGAGGACATCTGCCAACAGTAGAGCTCTGCCCACCATCGTGGACATCTGCCAAGAGCAGAGGTCTCCCCACCATCGAGGACGTCTTTCAAGAGTACAGCTCTCCCCATCATCGAGGACATCTGCTAAGACCAGAGCTTTCCCGAACACTGAGAACATCAGCCCAGAGCAGAGCTCTCCCCACCATCGAGGACATCTGCCTAGAGTAGAGCTCTCCCCACCATCGAGGACATCTACCAAGAGAAAAGTTCTCCCCACCATCGCGGACATCTGCCAAGTGTAGAGCTCTCCCCAACATCGAAGACATCTGTTAAGAGTAGAGCTATCCCCACCATCGAGTACATCTACCAAGAGAAAAGCTCTCCCCACCATCGAGGATATCTGCCAACAGTCGAGCTCCCTCCACCATCGGAGACATCTACCAAGAGAAAAGCTCTCCCCACCATCGAGGACATCTGCCAAGAGTGGAGCTCTCCCCACAATCGAGGACATCTGCCAAGAGTAGAGCTCTCCCTACCATCGAGGACATCTGCCAAGAGCAGAGCTCTCCCCACCATCGAGGACAGCTACTAAGAGAAAAGCTCTCCCCACCACTGAGGATATCTGCGAAAAGTAGAGCTCTCCCCACCATCGAAGACACCTGCCAAGAGAAAAGCTCTCCCCGCCATCGAGGATATCTACCAAGAGAAAAGCTCTCCACACCATCGAGGACATCTGCCAACAGTAGAGCTCTCTCCACCATCGAGGACATCTACCAAGAGAAAAGCTCTCCCCACCATAGAGGACATCTACCAAGAGAATAGCTCTCCCCACCATCGAGGACATGGGCCCAGAGTAGAGCTCTCCCCAACATCGACTACATCTGCCAAGGGTAGAGCTCTCCCCACCATCGAGGAGATCTGCCAAGAGAAAAGCTCTCCCCACCATTGAGGACATCTACCAAGAGAAAAGCTCTCCCCACTATCGAGGACATCTGCCAAAAGTAGAGCTCTCCGAACCATCCAAGACATCTGCCAAGAGAAAACCTCTCCCCACCATCGAGGACATCCGACAATAATAGAGCTCTCCCCACCAACGAGGACATCTACCAAGAGAACAGCTGTCCCCACCATCGAGGACAACTGCCAAAAGAAGAGCTCTCCCCACCATCGAAGACGTCTGCCAAGAGAAAAGCACTCCCCACCATCGAGGATATCTACCAAGAGATAAGCTCTCCGCACAATCGAGGACATCTGCCAAGAATGGAGCTCTCCCCACCATCGAGGACATCTGCCAACAGTAGAGCTCTCCCCTCCATCGAGGACATCTGCCAAGAATAGAGCTCTCCCCACCATCGAGGACAACTGCCAAGAGCAGAGCTCTCCCCAACATCGAGGACATCAACCAAGAGAAAACCTCTCCCCACCATCGTGGACATCTTCCAAGAGTAGAGCTCTCCCCTCCATCGAGGACTTCATCAAGAGAAATGCTCTCCCCACCATCGAGGACATTTGCTAAGAGTAGAGTTATCCCCACCATCGAGTACATCTACCAAGAGAAAAGCTCTCCCCACCATCGAGGACATCTGCCAATAATAAAAATCTCCGCACCATAGAGGACACCTGCCAATAATAAAGCTCTCCCCACCATTGAGGATATCCACCAAGCGAAAAGCTCTCCCCACCATCGAGGACATCTGCCAAGAGTAGACCTCTCCCCACCATCGAAGACATCGGACAAGAGAAAAGCTCTCCCCACAATCGAGGACATCTGCCAAGAGTAAAGCTCTCTCCACCATCGAGGATATCTACCAAGAGAAAAGCTCTCCCCACCGTCGAGGACATCTGCCAAAAGTAGAGCTCTCCCCACCATCGTGGACATCTAACAAATGTAGAACTCTCCGCACCATCGAGGACATTTACCAACAGAAAAGCTCTCACCACCATCGAAGATATCTGCCAAGAGTAGAGCTCTCCCCACGATCGAGGAAATCTGCCAAGAGTAATGCTCTCCCCACCATCGAGGTCATCTACCAAGAGAAAAGCTCCTCCCTCCATCGAGAACATCTGCCAAGAGAAAAGCTCTCCCCACCATTGAAGACATCTGCCAAGAATAGAGCACTCCCCACCATCAAGGAAATCTGCCAAGAGGAAAGATCTCCCCACCATCGAGGACATCTACCAAGAGAAAAGCTCTCTCCTCAATCGAGGACATCTGCCAAGAGTAGAGCTCTCCCCACCATCGAGGACATCTGCTAAGAGTAGAGCTATCCACACCATCGAGGACATGTACCAAGAGAAAAGCTCCTCCCACCATCGAGGACATCTGCCAAGAGTAGAGTATTCCCCACCACCGAGGACATCTGCCAGGAATAGAGCTCTCCCCACCATCGACGACATCTATCAAGAGAAAGGCTCTCCCCACCAACGAGGACATGGGCCCAGAGAAGAGCTCTCCCCAACATCGACGACATCTGCCAAGGGTAGAGCTCTCCCCACCATCGAGGAGATCTGCCAAGAGAAAAGCTCTCCCCACCATCGAGGACATCTGCCAAGAGTAGAGCACTCCCCACCATCGTGGACATCTGCCAAGAGCAGAGCTCTCCCCACCATCGAGGACATCTGCCAATAATAGAGCTCTCCCCACCATTGAGGACATCTACCAAGAGAAAAGGTCTCCCCACCATCGCGGACATCTGCCAAAAGTAGAGCTCTCCAAATCATCCAAGATATCTGCCAAGAGAAAAGCTCTCCCCACCATCGTGGACAACCGACGATAATAGAGCTCTCCACACCAACGAGGACATCGACCAAGAGAACAGCTATCCCCACCATCGAGGACAACTGCCAAAAGAAGAGCTCTCCCCACATCGAAGTCATCTGCCAACAGTAGAGCTCCCCCCTCCATCGAGGACATCTGCCAAGAGTAGAGCTCTCCCCACCATCGAGGACAACTGCCAAGAGCAGAGCTCTCCCCAACATCGAGGACTTCATCAAGAGAAATGCTCTCCCCACCATCGAGGACATCTGCCAAAAGTAGAGCTCTCCCCATCATCGAGGACATCTGCCAGAGTAGAGCTCTCCCCACCACCGTGGACATCTAACAAATGCGGAACTCTCCGCACCATCGAGGACATTTACCAACAGAAAAGCTCTCACCACCATCGAATATATCTGCCAAGAGTAGAGCTCTCCCCACGATCGAGGAAATCTGCCAAGAGTAATGCTCTCCCCACCATCGAGGTCATCTACCACGAGAAAAGCTCCTCCCTCCATCGAGAACATCTGCCAAGAGAAAAGATCTCCCCACCATTGAAGACATCTGCCAAGAATAGAGCACTCCCCCACCATCAAGGAAATCAGCCAAGAGGAAAGATCTCCCCACCATCGAGGACATCTACCAAGAGAAAAGCTCTCTCCTCAATCGAGGACATCTGCCAAGAGTAGAGCTCTCCCCACCATCGAGGACATCTGCAAGAGAAGAGCTCTCCCCACCATCGAGGACATCTGCTAAGAGTAGAGCTATCCACACAATCGAGGACATGTACCAAGAGAAAAGCTCTCTCTACAATCGAGGCCATCTGAAAAGAGTAGAGCTCTCCCACCATCGATGATATCTACCAAGAGAAAAGCTCCTCCCACCATCCAGGACATCTGCCAAGAGTAGAGTATTCCCCACCACCGAGGACATCTGCCAGGAATAGAGCTCTCCCCACCATCGACGACATCTACCAAGAGAAAGGCTCTCCCCACCATCGAGGACGTCTACCAAGAGAATAGCTCTCCCCACCATCGAGGACATGGGCCCAGAGTAGAGCTCTCCCCAATTTCGACGACATCTGCCAAGGGTAGAGCTCTCCCCACCATCGAGGAGATCTGCCAAGAGAAAAGCTCTCCCCACCATCGAGGACATCTGCCAAGAGTAGAGCACTCCCCACCATCGTGGACATCTGCCAAGAGCAGCTCTCCCCACCATCGAGGACATCTGCCAATAATAGAGCTCTCCCCACCATTGAGGACATCTACCAAGAGAAAAGGTCTCCCCACCATCGCGGACATCTGCCAAAAGTAGAGCTCTCCAAATCATCCAAGACATCTGCCAAGAGAAAAGCTCTCCCCACCATCGTGGACATCCGACAATAATAGAGCTCTCCACACCAACGAGGACATCGACCAAGAGAACAGCTATCCCCACCATCGAGGACAACTGCCAAAAGAAGAGCTCTCCCCACCATCGAAGTCATCTGCCAAGAGAAAAGCTCTCCCCACCATCGAGGATATCTACCAAGAGAAAAGCTCTACCCACCACCGACGACATCTGCCAACAGTAGAGCTCTCCCCTCCATCGAGGACATCTGCCAAGAGTAGAGCTCTCCCCACCATCGAGGACAACTGCCAGAGCAGAGCTCTCCCCAACATCGAGGACTTCATCAAGAGAAATGCTCTCCCCACCATCGAGGACATCTGCCAAAAGTAGAGCTCTCCCATCATCGAGGACATCTGCCAAGTGTAGAGCTCCTCCCATCATCGAGGACATTTGCTAAGAGTAGAGTTATCCCCACCATCGAGTACATCTACCAAGAGAAAAGCTCTCCCCACCATCGAGGACATCTGCCAATAATAAACAGCTCCGCACCATAGAGGACACCTACCAATAATAAATCTCTCCCC
>NW_027276879.1:505000-515000 GCF_030028105.1 Mobula birostris | reverse complement strand
GAGCGCGCCGTGCAGCGTGGTGTCCACGGCCCCCGTCGGTCGGCAGCTCGGCCAGCTGCTCGACCTTCGGGGCCACCTCCTCCCTGCCTTCCTCGCCGGCCGTCGGTTAACCAGTTGCCCAGGCTGGACTTGGTGCGTGCGGGAAGACGGGTGCAGCTGTGGCCTCGGTTACCGAGTTGCCCCGACTGGACTTGGTGCGTGCGGGAAGACGGGTGCTGCTATGGCCTCGGTTAACGAGTTGCCCCGGCTGGACTTGGTGCGGGAAGAGAGAGGTGGAATTGTGGCCCGGGTTAACGAGTTGCCCGGGCTCTCCGCCGGCTGCGGGCAGTTTTGGTTAACGAGTTGCCCAGCCAACTTTTTGGCGCGGTTAGGGGCATAATTAGTGTTGTCCCCCTTGGCGGTAAAGTTAGGCGCCTCTTCGTTAACCGGCGCCGCTGCGTTAGCCGAAGCTCGCCTCGGTCGGTCGGTGGGCGGCCCTCCGGCGGGATTGCTCCCACCGTGGATGGATGGCGCGCCTCGACCGGCCAGAGGCCGTGGAACCCGCCCGCCCGAAAGTCCCAAGTTGTGACTCGAGACATCGGGTAGGCGCGGGGAGCTCCGGTGGTCCGGCCGAAAATGCCGCCGCCCGGCCGGCACAGCCCTCCGAATCGGTCCCCAGGCGGACTTCCGCCAGTGGGAATTGGTCCGAAAATTCGTACGGGCAAAGTTGAGATTCGGCCGTAAATGCCGCCACGCGGCCCGGGTTAACGATGTGGGGAGGCCCGTGCCGCCTGTCGACCACTCCTCGGTGATCGTGAAAACCGCCTCCCCATATATCTGCAGGAACCCCGCCAATGCCCCCGTACAGAAATCGCATGTGTCAAAGGGGCGGCCGAACTTGACCCCGGCGGCCGGGGCTCTGGAACTCCCGGCCGGCAGTGGCCGGCAAATCCGACCCGCATCCGGACTTCCGAGCCAGACTTGGTTAACGAATTGCACCTGGGTAACCAAAACTCCCTGGACCACCCGATCTCCGGACACATGGTTCAAGCTCACACACCCACACACCCACCCACCCACCCACCGCGCGGGCCCCGTGCGCCGTAGTATTGGAAGAGGTGGGCTGCGCCAGCTGGTTTTTTTTATCGAATTGTCAGGGTCCGGTCGGGTTAAGGATTTGACAGGGCCAGCTTGACGAAATTCAGTGAAGCGCGGGTATTCGGCGGGAGTAACTATGACTTAAGGCGGGGGGCCCATGGGCCAGCAAGGAGTTTCTGGTGAACATCGGCCGGGACATTTTGACGGCGTGGCAAGAACTAGTTGTTATTGAGGGCGAAGGGTTTGTCCTCAGCGGGTTGATTGTCGAATTGTCGGGACTGCCGGGCCGGTTAGCGATTTGCCCGGCCGGCTTGGTTAACCATTTGCCCGAGCCGGGTTGGTTACCGAATTGTCAGGGTTGGGCTTGGTTAACCATTTGCCCGAGCCGGGTTGGTTAATGAATTGCCATGGCCGGGTTGATTAACGCATTGTCAGGGTTGGGCTTGGTTAACGATTTGCCCGAGCAGGGTGGGTGAACGCATTGTCAGGAGCGTGCGCGGTTGGTTCACGAAACTGCCTGTTCCGGGTTTCTAGAGCGTTGTCAGGCCCGGCCGGCCGGGTTAGCAGGTTGCCAGACCCAACTTGACGAAATTCAGTGCGGCGCGGGTAAACGGCGGGAGTAACTATGACTCTCTTAAGGTAAGGAGGGGGGCCCATGGGCCAGCAAGGAGTTTCTGATGAACATCGGCCGGGACATTTTGACGGCGGGGCAAGAACTAGTTGTTATTGAGGGCGAAGGGTTTGTCCTCAGCTGGTTGATTGTCGAATTGTCGGGACTGCCGGGCCGGTTACCGATTTGCCCGGCCGGCTTGGTTAACCATTTGCCCGGGCCGGGTTGGTTAACGAATTGTCAGGTTTGGGCTTGGTTAACCATTTGCCCGGGCCGGGTTGGTTAGCGAATTGTCATGGTTGGGTTGGTTAACGAATTGTCGGCCCATGGGCCAGCAAGGAGTTTCTGATGAACATCGGCCGGGACATTTTGACGGCGGGGCAAGAACTAGTTGTTATTGAGGGCGAAGGGTTTGTCCTCAGCTGGTTGATTGTCGAATAGTCGGGGCTGCCGGGCCGGTTACCGATTTGCCCGGCCGGCTTGGTTAACCATTTGCCCGGGCCGGGTTGGTTAACGAATTGTCAGGTTTGGGCTTGGTTAACCATTTGCCCGGGCCGGGTTGGTTAGCGAATTGTCATGGTTGGGTTGGTTACCGAATTGTCGGGTTTGGGCTTGGTTAACGATTTGCCCGAGCAGGGTGGGTGAACACATTGTCAGGAGCGTGCGCAGTTGGTTCACGAAACTGCCTGTTCCGGGTTTCTAGAGCATTGTCAGGCCCGGCCGGCCGGGTTAGCGGCTTGCCAGACCCAACTTGACGAAATTCAGTGCAGCGCGGGTAATCGGCGGGAGTAACTATGACTCTCTTAAGGTAAGGAGGGGGGCCCATGGGCCAGCAAGGAGTTTCTGATGAACATCGGCCGGGACATTTTGACGGCGGGGCAAGAACTAGTTGTTATTGAGGGCGAAGGGTTTGTCCTCAGCTGGTTGATTGTCGAATTGTCGGGACTGCCGGGCCGGTTACCGATTTGCCCGGCCGGCTTGGTTAACCATTTGCCCGGGCCGGGTTGGTTAACGAATTGTCAGGTTTGGGCTTGGTTAACCATTTGCCCGGGCCGGGTTGGTTAGCGAATTGTCATGGTTGGGTTGGTTAACGAATTGTCGGCCCATGGGCCAGCAAGGAGTTTCTGATGAACATCGGCCGGGACATTTTGACGGCGGGGCAAGAACTAGTTGTTATTGAGGGCGAAGGGTTTGTCCTCAGCTGGTTGATTGTCGAATAGTCGGGGCTGCCGGGCCGGTTACCGATTTGCCCGGCCGGCTTGGTTAACCATTTGCCCGGGCCGGGTTGGTTAGCGAATTGTCAGGTTTGGGCTTGGTTAACCATTTGCCCGGGCCGGGTTGGTTAGCGAATTGTCATGGTTGGGTTGGTTACCGAATTGTCGGGTTTGGGCTTGGTTAACGATTTGCCCGAGCAGGGTGGGTGAACACATTGTCAGGAGCGTGCGCAGTTGGTTCACGAAACTGCCTGTTCCGGGTTTCTAGAGCATTGTCAGGCCCGGCCGGCCGGGTTAGCGGCTTGCCAGACCCAACTTGACGAAATTCAGTGCAGCGCGGGTAATCGGCGGGAGTAACTATGACTCTCTTAAGGTAAGGAGGGGGGCCCATGGGCCAGCAAGGAGTTTCTGATGAACATCGGCCGGGACATTTTGACGGCGGGGCAAGAACTAGTTGTTATTGAGGGCGAAGGGTTTGTCCTCAGCTGGTTGATTGTCGAATTGTCGGGACTGCCGGGCCGGTTACCGATTTGCCCGGCCGGCTTGGTTAACCATTTGCCCGGGCCGGGTTGGTTAACGAATTGTCAGGTTTGGGCTTGGTTAACCATTTGCCCGGGCCGGGTTGGTTAGCGAATTGTCATGGTTGGGTTGGTTAACGAATTGTCGGCCCATGGGCCAGCAAGGAGTTTCTGATGAACATCGGCCGGGACATTTTGACGGCGGGGCAAGAACTAGTTGTTATTGAGGGCGAAGGGTTTGTCCTCAGCTGGTTGATTGTCGAATAGTCGGGGCTGCCGGGCCGGTTACCGATTTGCCCGGCCGGCTTGGTTAACCATTTGCCCGGGCCGGGTTGGTTAGCGAATTGTCAGGTTTGGGCTTGGTTAACCATTTGCCCGGGCCGGGTTGGTTAGCGAATTGTCATGGTTGGGTTGGTTACCGAATTGTCGGGTTTGGGCTTGGTTAACGATTTGCCCGAGCAGGGTGGGTGAACGCATTGTCAGGAGCGTGCGCGGTTGGTTCACGAAACTGCCTGTTCCGGGTTTCTAGAGCGTTGTCAGGCCCGGCCGGCCGGGTTAGCGGCTTGCCAGACCCAACTTGACGAAATTCAGTGCGGCGCGGGTAAACGGCGGGAGTAACTATGACTCTCTTAAGGTAAGGAGGGGGGCCCATGGGCCAGCAAGGAGTTTCTGATGAACATCGGCCGGGACATTTTGACGGCGGGGCAAGAACTAGTTGTTATTGAGGGCGAAGGGTTTGTCCTCAGCGGGTTGATTGTCGAATTGTCGGGACTGCCGGGCCGGTTAGCGATTTGCCCGGCCGGCTTGGTTAACCATTTGCCCGAGCCGGGTTGGTTACCGAATTGTCTGGGTTGGGCTTGGTTAACCATTTGTCCGAGCCGGGTTGGTTAATGAATTGCCATGGCCGGGTTGGTTAACGCAGTTTCAGGGTTGGGCTTGATTAACGATTTGCCCGAGCAGGGTTGGCTAACGCATTGTCAGGAGCGTGCGCGGTTGGTTCACGAAACTGCCTGTTCCGGGTTTCTAGAGCGTTGTCAGGCCCGGCCGGCCGGGTTAGCGGCTTGCCAGACCCAACTTGACGAAATTCAGTGCAGCGCGGGTAATCGGCGGGAGTAACTATGACTCTCTTAAGGTTAAGGAGGGGGGCCCATGGGCCAGCAAGGAGTTTCTGATGAACATCGGCCGGGACATTTTGACGGCGGGGCAAGAACTAGTTGTTATTGAGGGCGAAGGGTTTGTCCTCAGCTGGTTGATTGTCGAATCGTCGGGACTGCCGGGCCGGTCAACGATTTGCCCGGCCGGCTTGGTTAACCATTTGCCCGAGCCGGGTTGGTTAATGAATTGCCATGGCCGGGTTGGTTAACGCAGTTTCAGGGTTGGGCTTGATTAACGATTTGCCCGAGCAGGGTGGGTGAACGCATTGTCAGGAGCGTGCGCGGTTGGTTCACGAAACTGCCTGTTCCGGGTTTCTAGAGCGTTGTCAGGCCCGGCCGGCCGGGTTAGCGGCTTGCCAGACCCAACTTGACGAAATTCAGTGCGGCGCGGGTAAACGGCGGGAGTAACTATGACTCTCTTAAGGTAAGGAGGGGGGCCCATGGGCCAGCAAGGAGTTTCTGATGAACATCGGCCGGGACATTTTGACGGCGGGGCAAGAACTAGTTGTTATTGAGGGCGAAGGGTTTGTCCTCAGCGGGTTGATTGTCGAATTGTCGGGACTGCCGGGCCGGTTAGCGATTTGCCCGGCCGGCTTGGTTAACCATTTGCCCGAGCCGGGTTGGTTACCGAATTGTCTGGGTTGGGCTTGGTTAACCATTTGTCCGAGCCGGGTTGGTTAATGAATTGCCATGGCCGGGTTGGTTAACGCAGTTTCAGGGTTGGGCTTGATTAACGATTTGCCCGAGCAGGGTTGGCTAACGCATTGTCAGGAGCGTGCGCGGTTGGTTCACGAAACTGCCTGTTCCGGGTTTCTAGAGCGTTGTCAGGCCCGGCCGGCCGGGTTAGCGGCTTGCCAGACCCAACTTGACGAAATTCAGTGCGGCGCGGGTAAACAGCGGGAGTAACTATGACTCTCTTAAGGTTAAGGAGGGGGGCCCATGGGCCAGCAAGGAGTTTCTGATGAACATCGGCCGGGACATTTTGACGGCGGGGCAAGAACTAGTTGTTATTGAGGGCGAAGGGTTTGTCCTCAGCTGGTTGATTGTCGAATCGTCGGGACTGCCGGGCCGGTCAACGATTTGCCCGGCCGGCTTGGTTAACCATTTGCCCGAGCCGGGTTGGTTACCGAATTGTCTGGGTTGGGCTTGGTTAACCATTTGTCCGAGCCGGGTTGGTTAATGAATTGCCATGGCCGGGTTGGTTAACGCAGTTTCAGGGTTGGGCTTGATTAACGATTTGCCCGAGCAGGGTTGGCTAACGCATTGTCAGGAGCGTGCGCGGTTGGTTCACGAAACTGCCTGTTCCGGGTTTCTAGAGCGTTGTCAGGCCCGGCCGGCCGGGTTAGCGGCTTGCCAGACCCAACTTGACGAAATTCAGTGCAGCGCGGGTAATCGGCGGGAGTAACTATGACTCTCTTAAGGTTAAGGAGGGGGGCCCATGGGCCAGCAAGGAGTTTCTGATGAACATCGGCCGGGACATTTTGACGGCGGGGCAAGAACTAGTTGTTATTGAGGGCGAAGGGTTTGTCCTCAGCTGGTTGATTGTCGAATCGTCGGGACTGCCGGGCCGGTCAACGATTTGCCCGGCCGGCTTGGTTAACCATTTGCCCGAGCCGGGTTGGTTAATGAATTGCCATGGCCGGGTTGATTAACGCATTGTCAGGGTTGGGCTTGGTTAACGATTTGCCCGAGCAGGGTGGGTGAACGCATTGTCAGGAGCGTGCGCGGTTGGTTCACGAAACTGCCTGTTCCGGGTTTCTAGAGCGTTGTCAGGCCCGGCCGGCCGGGTTAGCGGGTTGCCAGACCCAACTTGACGAAATTCAGTGCGGCGCGGGTAAACGGCGGGAGTAACTATGACTCTCTTAAGGTAAGGAGGGGGGGCCCATGGGCCAGCAAGGAGTTTCTGATGAACATCGGCCGGGACATTTTGACGGCGGGGCAAGAACTAGTTGTTATTGAGGGCGAAGGGTTTGTCCTCAGCTGGTTGATTGTCGAATTGTCGGGACTGCCGGGCCGGTTAACGATTTGCCCGGCCGGCTTGGTTAACCATTTGCCCGAGCCGGGTTGTTTAGCGAATTGCCATGTATGGGTTGGTTAACGAATTGTCGGGTTTGGGCTTGGTTAACGACTTGACCGTGCAGGGTTGGTTAACGAATTGTCGGGGTTGGGCTTGGTTAACGATTTGCCCGAGTAGGGTTGGTTAGCGAATTGTCCGGGTCAGACTGGTTAACGAATTGGCATGTCCGAGTAGGTTAACGAATTGCCAGAGCCAGCTTGGTTAACGAATTGTCCGGCTGGGTTGGTGCACTCATTGCCAGGACAGGGTTGTTTAATGAATTGTCCGTTCCCAGTTGGTTCACGAATTGGCAAGGCCAGGGTGGTTAAGGAATTGTCCGGGCCAGGTTGGTTAACGAATTGCCCGTCCTGGCTGGTTAACGAATTGTCAGGGTCAGGTTGGTTAACGAATTGCCATGGCCGGGTAGGTTAACGAATTGCCAGAGCCAGCTTGGTTAACGAACTGTCCGGCCGGGTTGGTTAACGAATTGTCCGTTCCCAGTTGGTTCACGAATTGGCAAGGACAGGGTGGTTAACGAATTGTCCGGCCGGGTTGGTGCACTCATTGCCAGGACAGGGTTGGTTACCGAATTGTCCGTTCCCAGTTGGTTCACGAATTGGAAAACCAGGGTGGTTAAAGTATTGTCCGGGCCTGGTTGGTTAACGAATTGCCCGTCCTGGTTGGTTAACGAATTGTCCGGGTCAGGTTGGTTAACGAATTGCCAGGGTCTGGTTGGTTACCGAATTGTCCGGCCGGGTTGGTGCACTCATTGCCAGGACAGGGTTGGTTGACGAATTGCCCGTCCTGGTTGGTTAACGAATTGCCAGGGTCTGGTTGGTTACCGAATTGTCCGGCCGGGTTGGTGCACTCATTGCCAGGACAGGGTTGGTTAACGAATTGTCAGGGTCAGGTTGGTTAACGAATTGCCAGAGCCAGCTTGGTTAACGAATTGTCCGGCCGGGTTGGTTAACGAATTGTCCCGGCCAGGTTGGTTAACGAATTGCCAGAGCCAGCTTGGTTAACGAATTGTCCGGCCGGGTTGGTGCACTCATTGCCAGGACAAGGTTGGTTAACGAATTGCCCGGTTCCGAATGGTTAACGAATTGCCCGGTCCCGGTCGGTTCACGAATTGCCCGCCCGCTGATTGTTAACTTTTCGCACCGGCGGGGGATGGCTTGGGTAACGAGCCTCCAAGATCTGTCGGTTAACCATTTGCCCGGTGGCAATTCGTTAACCAAGTCCGCTCCGGAAGTCTGGATGGGGGTCGGATTTGCCGGCCGAGGCCGACCCGGAGTTCCAGAGGCTCGGCCGCCGGGGTCAGATTCGGCCGCCCCTTTGACACATGCAATTTCTGTACGGGGGCATTGGCGGGGTTCCTGCAGATATATAGGGAGGCCGTTTTCACGAGTTGTTGAAGTATTCGGTAGATGGCACCGGCCTCCCCAATTGGTTAACCCGGGCCACGCGGCAGCTTTTCCGCACGATTCCGAAGATTGCCGGTATGGATTTTCGGACAAATACCCAATCGCGGAAGTCTGTCAGCGGGACCTATTCGCAGGCCCATGCCGGCCGAGGGGCGGCATTTTCCGTATGACTACCGGTGCTCCGGCCGCCGAATGGAAACCTTGCCCGAATGAATTTCTGACAAAGTCCCGAGGCGGGAGCCAGTAAGGGGACGTATTCGGCGGGCCGTGCCGGCCGAGCGGCGGCATTTTCGGAGGGACAACCGCAGGTCCCGCCGTCGATCCGAGACCTTGGCTGAAGAGTCGAAAGTAATCTAAGTCCCGACTCGGAAGTCAGAATGAAGGCGACTTCGGGGCCCTCCTGCCGACCGAGGCGGCCGATCGACGGCGGCACTACCGGAGGGCCGCCCGCCGAGCCAGCCGCGTGCCCTCGGCGCCACGCCGGTTAACCAATTGCCGTCGGAAGCCTGTGAAGGTCGGATCTGCCCCGTCGGGCGGGCCCGAGGTGCCCCGCGACCGGCATGAGCTCCGGGCGTCGTGCCGCCGGTTTGACACATGTCATTGTTGCACGGTCTGTCGCGGCTCTGGTTAACGAGTTAGGCCCGGAAGTCACTATGGGGGTCGGATTTGCCCCGCCTGGCGGGGCCAGAGTGCGACCTTCCCGGTAGGACTTCCGGGAGGCATCCCGCCGACTTGACACATGCAATTTCTGTACGGGGGGATTGGCGGGGTTCCCGGAGATTTACGGGAACACGTTTTCCAGACACACTTAGCAGGGTGACTAGTGGTACGGTTGACACAGTGCAGAGTTCTAAGTGAGCCTTACTCAATTGTGACTCAGTAAGCGGGAGGCCGGGCGAGCTCCGACTTACAATGATAAAAGCTTTTTTTCGCTATTTCCGAAAAAAATGACAAAGTCCAAGAACGCAGCGGGGGCTGCGGACAGACAGAGTCTGAGCGCGGACCGCGGGCGGCGGCCGGCAGACCGACGGTGGCAAAAGCTTTATATCGATCCGAAAAGCAAAGAGGCATTGTGTGTACCAAGACGGAGAAGGGACAAGCCTGCCGCTGGTGCCCTCGCGAGTGTCGTCTGCGTTAGACCTCTGTTCCCCGATCGATCCGGCTTGGTCGGTCCTACCTTTGGGAGAGGCCGAGTGGAAGCGACGGTCTCGACACGTGCGCCGAACTTCCGTGCTCGGCTCGTTACCATCTCCGGAGGTGGGCAGGTGGGTCTGCCGCGGGGCGGCCCGATTGCCGACCGAGGGCTTCATGCTTTGGGCGGAATTGACGTTGGGCATTCGCACGTTTGCACCACGATCGATTGACGGAGTCTCCCGCCGGCGGACGGGACTGCTGTGCGCATAGATGACGGGGGCCGGTCGAACGACCGTCGACCATCCCGAGAAGGCAGCTACACCCACGCGCATATACCTAGGCGGTGAAGGTGCGGACCTCACCGGCGCGATCGACGGGGTGGGATGGCGAGGCGTTCACCGGCGCGGCGTTAGGCCCTGGGCCGACGGAGGCGAGCGGCGACCGTCGACCGTCCTGAGAGCCAGCTCGGCGGAAGGGTGCGGGTGCGGACCTCACCCAGCGACGCGGCTCGATAGGGGATGGCGCGGCACTGCGACGACAGACATGGCCCGAGAGAGCAAGGGACGGGCGCGCCGGCCGCAGCAGCACTCTTTCGCGCCGTAGGGGCAAGGCGAAAGAGTCGGGAGAGTTCCATAGGCCAGAGTGGCAGGGAGATGCCCGGTTCAGCCTGACTCAACCGAAGCGTTGATCCTCGGTCACCAACGAGAGGAAGGAGAGGCTCTGCGCGCGCGGTGCTACCGACTGACGGCCGGCCGATGTGCGATTTCCAGAAGGTCGGGCGGCACCCGCGCGTTCCCTCCCCGCTCCAGCAGA
>NW_027276879.1:485000-492500 GCF_030028105.1 Mobula birostris | reverse complement strand
GGGGGGGCCCATGGGCCAGCAAGGAGTTTCTGATGAACATCGGCCGGGACATTTTGACGGCGGGGCAAGACGTAGTTGTTATTGAGGGTGAAGGGTTTCTCCTCAGCTGGTTGATTGTCGAATAGTCGGGGCTGCCGGGCCGGTTACCGATTTGCCCGGCCGGCTTGGTTAACCATTTGCCCGGGCCGGGTTGGTTAACGAATTGTCAGGTTTGGGCTTGGTTAACCATTTGCCCGGGCCGGGTTGGTTAGCGAATTGTCATGGTTGGGTTGGTTACCGAATTGTCGGGTTTGGGCTTGGTTAACGATTTGCCCGAGCAGGGTGGGTGAACACATTGTCAGGAGCGTGCGCAGTTGGTTCACGAAACTGCCTGTTCCGGGTTTCTAGAGCATTGTCAGGCCCGGCCGGCCGGGTTAGCGGCTTGCCAGACCCAACTTGACGAAATTCAGTGCAGCGCGGGTAATCGGCGGGAGTAACTATGACTCTCTTAAGGTAAGGAGGGGGGCCCATGGGCCAGCAAGGAGTTTCTGATGAACATCGGCCGGGACATTTTGACGGCGGGGCAAGAACTAGTTGTTATTGAGGGCGAAGGGTTTGTCCTCAGCTGGTTGATTGTCGAATTGTCGGGACTGCCGGGCCGGTTACCGATTTGCCCGGCCGGCTTGGTTAACCATTTGCCCGGGCCGGGTTGGTTAACGAATTGTCAGGTTTGGGCTTGGTTAACCATTTGCCCGGGCCGGGTTGGTTAGCGAATTGTCATGGTTGGGTTGGTTAACGAATTGTCGGCCCATGGGCCAGCAAGGAGTTTCTGATGAACATCGGCCGGGACATTTTGACGGCGGGGCAAGAACTAGTTGTTATTGAGGGCGAAGGGTTTGTCCTCAGCTGGTTGATTGTCGAATAGTCGGGGCTGCCGGGCCGGTTACCGATTTGCCCGGCCGGCTTGGTTAACCATTTGCCCGGGCCGGGTTGGTTAGCGAATTGTCAGGTTTGGGCTTGGTTAACCATTTGCCCGGGCCGGGTTGGTTAGCGAATTGTCATGGTTGGGTTGGTTACCGAATTGTCGGGTTTGGGCTTGGTTAACGATTTGCCCGAGCAGGGTGGGTGAACACATTGTCAGGAGCGTGCGCGGTTGGTTCACGAAACTGCCTGTTCCGGGTTTCTAGAGCATTGTCAGGCCCGGCCGGCCGGGTTAGCGCCTTGCCAGACCCAACTTGACGAAATTCAGTGCAGCGCGGGTAATCGGCGGGAGTAACTATGACTCTCTTAAGGTAAGGAGGGGGGGCCCATGGGCCAGCAAGGAGTTTCTGATGAACATCGGCCGGGACATTTTGACGGCGGGGCAAGACGTAGTTGTTATTGAGGGTGAAGGGTTTCTCCTCAGCTGGTTGATTGTCGAATAGTCGGGGCTGCCGGGCCGGTTACCGATTTGCCCGGCCGGCTTGGTTAACCATTTGCCCGGGCCGGGTTGGTTAACGAATTGTCAGGTTTGGGCTTGGTTAACCATTTGCCCGGGCCGGGTTGGTTAGCGAATTGTCATGGTTGGGTTGGTTACCGAATTGTCGGGTTTGGGCTTGGTTAACGATTTGCCCGAGCAGGGTGGGTGAACACATTGTCAGGAGCGTGCGCAGTTGGTTCACGAAACTGCCTGTTCCGGGTTTCTAGAGCATTGTCAGGCCCGGCCGGCCGGGTTAGCGGCTTGCCAGACCCAACTTGACGAAATTCAGTGCAGCGCGGGTAATCGGCGGGAGTAACTATGACTCTCTTAAGGTAAGGAGGGGGGCCCATGGGCCAGCAAGGAGTTTCTGATGAACATCGGCCGGGACATTTTGACGGCGGGGCAAGACGTAGTTGTTATTGAGGGTGAAGGGTTTGTCCTCAGCTGGTTGATTGTCGAATAGTCGGGGCTGCCGGGCCGGTTACCGATTTGCCCGGCCGGCTTGATCAACCATTTGCCCGAGCCGGGTTGGTTACCGAATTGTCAGGGTTGGGCTTGGTTAACCATTTGTCCGAGCCGGGTTGGTTAATGAATTGCCATGCCCGGGTTGGTTAACGCAGTTTCAGGGTTGGGCTTGATTAACGATTTGCCCGAGCAGGGTTGGCTAACGCATTGTCAGGAGCGTGCGCGGTTGGTTCACGAAACTGCCTGTTCCGGGTTTCTAGAGCGTTGTCAGGCCCGGCCGGCCGGGTTAGCGGGTTGCCAGACCCAACTTGACGAAATTCAGTGCGGCGCGGGTAAACGGCGGGAGTAACTATGACTCTCTTAAGGTTAAGGAGGAGGGCCCATGGGCCAGCAAGGAGTTTCTGATGAACATCGGCCGGGACATTTTGACGGCGGGGCAAGAACTAGTTGTTATTGAGGGCGAAGGGTTTGTCCTCAGCTGGTTGATTGTCGAATCGTCGGGACTGCCGGGCCGGTCAACGATTTGCCCGGCCGGCTTGGTTAACCATTTGCCCGAGCCGGGTTGGTTAATGAATTGCCATGGCCGGGTTGATTAACGCATTGTCAGGGTTGGGCTTGGTTAACGATTTGCCCGAGCAGGGTGGGTGAACGCATTGTCAGGAGCGTGCGCGGTTGGTTCACGAAACTGCCTGTTCCGGGTTTCTAGAGCGTTGTCAGGCCCGGCCGGCCGGGTTAGCGGCTTGCCAGACCCAACTTGACGAAATTCAGTGCGGCGCGGGTAAACGGCGGGAGTAACTATGACTCTCTTAAGGTAAGGAGGGGGGCCCATGGGCCAGCAAGGAGTTTCTGATGAACATCGGCCGGGACATTTTGACGGCGGGGCAAGAACTAGTTGTTATTGAGGGCGAAGGGTTTGTCCTCAGCGGGTTGATTGTCGAATTGTCGGGACTGCCGGGCCGGTTAGCGATTTGCCCGGCCGGCTTGGTTAACCATTTGCCCGAGCCGGGTTGGTTACCGAATTGTCTGGGTTGGGCTTGGTTAACCATTTGTCCGAGCCGGGTTGGTTAATGAATTGCCATGGCCGGGTTGGTTAACGCAGTTTCAGGGTTGGGCTTGATTAACGATTTGCCCGAGCAGGGTTGGCTAACGCATTGTCAGGAGCGTGCGCGGTTGGTTCACGAAACTGCCTGTTCCGGGTTTCTAGAGCGTTGTCAGGCCCGGCCGGCCGGGTTAGCGGCTTGCCAGACCCAACTTGACGAAATTCAGTGCGGCGCGGGTAAACAGCGGGAGTAACTATGACTCTCTTAAGGTTAAGGAGGGGGGCCCATGGGCCAGCAAGGAGTTTCTGATGAACATCGGCCGGGACATTTTGACGGCGGGGCAAGAACTAGTTGTTATTGAGGGCGAAGGGTTTGTCCTCAGCTGGTTGATTGTCGAATCGTCGGGACTGCCGGGCCGGTCAACGATTTGCCCGGCCGGCTTGGTTAACCATTTGCCCGAGCCGGGTTGGTTACCGAATTGTCTGGGTTGGGCTTGGTTAACCATTTGTCCGAGCCGGGTTGGTTAATGAATTGCCATGGCCGGGTTGGTTAACGCAGTTTCAGGGTTGGGCTTGATTAACGATTTGCCCGAGCAGGGTTGGCTAACGCATTGTCAGGAGCGTGCGCGGTTGGTTCACGAAACTGCCTGTTCCGGGTTTCTAGAGCGTTGTCAGGCCCGGCCGGCCGGGTTAGCGGCTTGCCAGACCCAACTTGACGAAATTCAGTGCAGCGCGGGTAATCGGCGGGAGTAACTATGACTCTCTTAAGGTTAAGGAGGGGGGCCCATGGGCCAGCAAGGAGTTTCTGATGAACATCGGCCGGGACATTTTGACGGCGGGGCAAGAACTAGTTGTTATTGAGGGCGAAGGGTTTGTCCTCAGCTGGTTGATTGTCGAATCGTCGGGACTGCCGGGCCGGTCAACGATTTGCCCGGCCGGCTTGGTTAACCATTTGCCCGAGCCGGGTTGGTTAATGAATTGCCATGGCCGGGTTGATTAACGCATTGTCAGGGTTGGGCTTGGTTAACGATTTGCCCGAGCAGGGTGGGTGAACGCATTGTCAGGAGCGTGCGCGGTTGGTTCACGAAACTGCCTGTTCCGGGTTTCTAGAGCGTTGTCAGGCCCGGCCGGCCGGGTTAGCGGGTTGCCAGACCCAACTTGACGAAATTCAGTGCGGCGCGGGTAAACGGCGGGAGTAACTATGACTCTCTTAAGGTAAGGAGGGGGGGCCCATGGGCCAGCAAGGAGTTTCTGATGAACATCGGCCGGGACATTTTGACGGCGGGGCAAGAACTAGTTGTTATTGAGGGCGAAGGGTTTGTCCTCAGCTGGTTGATTGTCGAATTGTCGGGACTGCCGGGCCGGTTAACGATTTGCCCGGCCGGCTTGGTTAACCATTTGCCCGAGCCGGGTTGTTTAGCGAATTGCCATGTATGGGTTGGTTAACGAATTGTCGGGTTTGGGCTTGGTTAACGACTTGACCGTGCAGGGTTGGTTAACGAATTGTCGGGGTTGGGCTTGGTTAACGATTTGCCCGAGTAGGGTTGGTTAGCGAATTGTCCGGGTCAGACTGGTTAACGAATTGGCATGTCCGAGTAGGTTAACGAATTGCCAGAGCCAGCTTGGTTAACGAATTGTCCGGCTGGGTTGGTGCACTCATTGCCAGGACAGGGTTGTTTAATGAATTGTCCGTTCCCAGTTGGTTCACGAATTGGCAAGGCCAGGGTGGTTAAGGAATTGTCCGGGCCAGGTTGGTTAACGAATTGCCCGTCCTGGCTGGTTAACGAATTGTCAGGGTCAGGTTGGTTAACGAATTGCCATGGCCGGGTAGGTTAACGAATTGCCAGAGCCAGCTTGGTTAACGAACTGTCCGGCCGGGTTGGTTAACGAATTGTCCGTTCCCAGTTGGTTCACGAATTGGCAAGGACAGGGTGGTTAACGAATTGTCCGGCCGGGTTGGTGCACTCATTGCCAGGACAGGGTTGGTTACCGAATTGTCCGTTCCCAGTTGGTTCACGAATTGGAAAACCAGGGTGGTTAAAGTATTGTCCGGGCCTGGTTGGTTAACGAATTGCCCGTCCTGGTTGGTTAACGAATTGTCCGGGTCAGGTTGGTTAACGAATTGCCAGGGTCTGGTTGGTTACCGAATTGTCCGGCCGGGTTGGTGCACTCATTGCCAGGACAGGGTTGGTTGACGAATTGCCCGTCCTGGTTGGTTAACGAATTGCCAGGGTCTGGTTGGTTACCGAATTGTCCGGCCGGGTTGGTGCACTCATTGCCAGGACAGGGTTGGTTAACGAATTGTCAGGGTCAGGTTGGTTAACGAATTGCCAGAGCCAGCTTGGTTAACGAATTGTCCGGCCGGGTTGGTTAACGAATTGTCCCGGCCAGGTTGGTTAACGAATTGCCAGAGCCAGCTTGGTTAACGAATTGTCCGGCCGGGTTGGTGCACTCATTGCCAGGACAAGGTTGGTTAACGAATTGCCCGGTTCCGAATGGTTAACGAATTGCCCGGTCCCGGTCGGTTCACGAATTGCCCGCCCGCTGATTGTTAACTTTTCGCACCGGCGGGGGATGGCTTGGGTAACGAGCCTCCAAGATCTGTCGGTTAACCATTTGCCCGGTGGCAATTCGTTAACCAAGTCCGCTCCGGAAGTCTGGATGGGGGTCGGATTTGCCGGCCGAGGCCGACCCGGAGTTCCAGAGGCTCGGCCGCCGGGGTCAGATTCGGCCGCCCCTTTGACACATGCAATTTCTGTACGGGGGCATTGGCGGGGTTCCTGCAGATATATAGGGAGGCCGTTTTCACGAGTTGTTGAAGTATTCGGTAGATGGCACCGGCCTCCCCAATTGGTTAACCCGGGCCACGCGGCAGCTTTTCCGCACGATTCCGAAGATTGCCGGTATGGATTTTCGGACAAATACCCAATCGCGGAAGTCTGTCAGCGGGACCTATTCGCAGGCCCATGCCGGCCGAGGGGCGGCATTTTCCGTATGACTACCGGTGCTCCGGCCGCCGAATGGAAACCTTGCCCGAATGAATTTCTGACAAAGTCCCGAGGCGGGAGCCAGTAAGGGGACGTATTCGGCGGGCCGTGCCGGCCGAGCGGCGGCATTTTCGGAGGGACAACCGCAGGTCCCGCCGTCGATCCGAGACCTTGGCTGAAGAGTCGAAAGTAATCTAAGTCCCGACTCGGAAGTCAGAATGAAGGCGACTTCGGGGCCCTCCTGCCGACCGAGGCGGCCGATCGACGGCGGCACTACCGGAGGGCCGCCCGCCGAGCCAGCCGCGTGCCCTCGGCGCCACGCCGGTTAACCAATTGCCGTCGGAAGCCTGTGAAGGTCGGATCTGCCCCGTCGGGCGGGCCCGAGGTGCCCCGCGACCGGCATGAGCTCCGGGCGTCGTGCCGCCGGTTTGACACATGTCATTGTTGCACGGTCTGTCGCGGCTCTGGTTAACGAGTTAGGCCCGGAAGTCACTATGGGGGTCGGATTTGCCCCGCCTGGCGGGGCCAGAGTGCGACCTTCCCGGTAGGACTTCCGGGAGGCATCCCGCCGACTTGACACATGCAATTTCTGTACGGGGGGATTGGCGGGGTTCCCGGAGATTTACGGGAACACGTTTTCCAGACACACTTAGCAGGGTGACTAGTGGTACGGTTGACACAGTGCAGAGTTCTAAGTGAGCCTTACTCAATTGTGACTCAGTAAGCGGGAGGCCGGGCGAGCTCCGACTTACAATGATAAAAGCTTTTTTTCGCTATTTCCGAAAAAAATGACAAAGTCCAAGAACGCAGCGGGGGCTGCGGACAGACAGAGTCTGAGCGCGGACCGCGGGCGGCGGCCGGCAGACCGACGGTGGCAAAAGCTTTATATCGATCCGAAAAGCAAAGAGGCATTGTGTGTACCAAGACGGAGAAGGGACAAGCCTGCCGCTGGTGCCCTCGCGAGTGTCGTCTGCGTTAGACCTCTGTTCCCCGATCGATCCGGCTTGGTCGGTCCTACCTTTGGGAGAGGCCGAGTGGAAGCGACGGTCTCGACACGTGCGCCGAACTTCCGTGCTCGGCTCGTTACCATCTCCGGAGGTGGGCAGGTGGGTCTGCCGCGGGGCGGCCCGATTGCCGACCGAGGGCTTCATGCTTTGGGCGGAATTGACGTTGGGCATTCGCACGTTTGCACCACGATCGATTGACGGAGTCTCCCGCCGGCGGACGGGACTGCTGTGCGCATAGATGACGGGGGCCGGTCGAACGACCGTCGACCATCCCGAGAAGGCAGCTACACCCACGCGCATATACCTAGGCGGTGAAGGTGCGGACCTCACCGGCGCGATCGACGGGGTGGGATGGCGAGGCGTTCACCGGCGCGGCGTTAGGCCCTGGGCCGACGGAGGCGAGCGGCGACCGTCGACCGTCCTGAGAGCCAGCTCGGCGGAAGGGTGCGGGTGCGGACCTCACCCAGCGACGCGGCTCGATAGGGGATGGCGCGGCACTGCGACGACAGACATGGCCCGAGAGAGCAAGGGACGGGCGCGCCGGCCGCAGCAGCACTCTTTCGC
>NW_027276879.1:467500-472500 GCF_030028105.1 Mobula birostris | reverse complement strand
AATTGTCGGGACTGCCGGGCCGGTTAGCGATTTGCCCGGCCGGCTTGGTTAACCATTTGCCCGAGCCGGGTTGGTTACCGAATTGTCTGGGTTGGGCTTGGTTAACCATTTGTCCGAGCCGGGTTGGTTAATGAATTGCCATGGCCGGGTTGGTTAACGCAGTTTCAGGGTTGGGCTTGATTAACGATTTGCCCGAGCAGGGTTGGCTAACGCATTGTCAGGAGCGTGCGCGGTTGGTTCACGAAACTGCCTGTTCCGGGTTTCTAGAGCGTTGTCAGGCCCGGCCGGCCGGGTTAGCGGCTTGCCAGACCCAACTTGACGAAATTCAGTGCAGCGCGGGTAATCGGCGGGAGTAACTATGACTCTCTTAAGGTTAAGGAGGGGGGCCCATGGGCCAGCAAGGAGTTTCTGATGAACATCGGCCGGGACATTTTGACGGCGGGGCAAGAACTAGTTGTTATTGAGGGCGAAGGGTTTGTCCTCAGCTGGTTGATTGTCGAATCGTCGGGACTGCCGGGCCGGTCAACGATTTGCCCGGCCGGCTTGGTTAACCATTTGCCCGAGCCGGGTTGGTTAATGAATTGCCATGGCCGGGTTGGTTAACGCAGTTTCAGGGTTGGGCTTGATTAACGATTTGCCCGAGCAGGGTGGGTGAACGCATTGTCAGGAGCGTGCGCGGTTGGTTCACGAAACTGCCTGTTCCGGGTTTCTAGAGCGTTGTCAGGCCCGGCCGGCCGGGTTAGCGGCTTGCCAGACCCAACTTGACGAAATTCAGTGCGGCGCGGGTAAACGGCGGGAGTAACTATGACTCTCTTAAGGTAAGGAGGGGGGCCCATGGGCCAGCAAGGAGTTTCTGATGAACATCGGCCGGGACATTTTGACGGCGGGGCAAGAACTAGTTGTTATTGAGGGCGAAGGGTTTGTCCTCAGCGGGTTGATTGTCGAATTGTCGGGACTGCCGGGCCGGTTAGCGATTTGCCCGGCCGGCTTGGTTAACCATTTGCCCGAGCCGGGTTGGTTACCGAATTGTCTGGGTTGGGCTTGGTTAACCATTTGTCCGAGCCGGGTTGGTTAATGAATTGCCATGGCCGGGTTGGTTAACGCAGTTTCAGGGTTGGGCTTGATTAACGATTTGCCCGAGCAGGGTTGGCTAACGCATTGTCAGGAGCGTGCGCGGTTGGTTCACGAAACTGCCTGTTCCGGGTTTCTAGAGCGTTGTCAGGCCCGGCCGGCCGGGTTAGCGGCTTGCCAGACCCAACTTGACGAAATTCAGTGCGGCGCGGGTAAACAGCGGGAGTAACTATGACTCTCTTAAGGTTAAGGAGGGGGGCCCATGGGCCAGCAAGGAGTTTCTGATGAACATCGGCCGGGACATTTTGACGGCGGGGCAAGAACTAGTTGTTATTGAGGGCGAAGGGTTTGTCCTCAGCTGGTTGATTGTCGAATCGTCGGGACTGCCGGGCCGGTCAACGATTTGCCCGGCCGGCTTGGTTAACCATTTGCCCGAGCCGGGTTGGTTACCGAATTGTCTGGGTTGGGCTTGGTTAACCATTTGTCCGAGCCGGGTTGGTTAATGAATTGCCATGGCCGGGTTGGTTAACGCAGTTTCAGGGTTGGGCTTGATTAACGATTTGCCCGAGCAGGGTTGGCTAACGCATTGTCAGGAGCGTGCGCGGTTGGTTCACGAAACTGCCTGTTCCGGGTTTCTAGAGCGTTGTCAGGCCCGGCCGGCCGGGTTAGCGGCTTGCCAGACCCAACTTGACGAAATTCAGTGCAGCGCGGGTAATCGGCGGGAGTAACTATGACTCTCTTAAGGTTAAGGAGGGGGGCCCATGGGCCAGCAAGGAGTTTCTGATGAACATCGGCCGGGACATTTTGACGGCGGGGCAAGAACTAGTTGTTATTGAGGGCGAAGGGTTTGTCCTCAGCTGGTTGATTGTCGAATCGTCGGGACTGCCGGGCCGGTCAACGATTTGCCCGGCCGGCTTGGTTAACCATTTGCCCGAGCCGGGTTGGTTAATGAATTGCCATGGCCGGGTTGATTAACGCATTGTCAGGGTTGGGCTTGGTTAACGATTTGCCCGAGCAGGGTGGGTGAACGCATTGTCAGGAGCGTGCGCGGTTGGTTCACGAAACTGCCTGTTCCGGGTTTCTAGAGCGTTGTCAGGCCCGGCCGGCCGGGTTAGCGGGTTGCCAGACCCAACTTGACGAAATTCAGTGCGGCGCGGGTAAACGGCGGGAGTAACTATGACTCTCTTAAGGTAAGGAGGGGGGGCCCATGGGCCAGCAAGGAGTTTCTGATGAACATCGGCCGGGACATTTTGACGGCGGGGCAAGAACTAGTTGTTATTGAGGGCGAAGGGTTTGTCCTCAGCTGGTTGATTGTCGAATTGTCGGGACTGCCGGGCCGGTTAACGATTTGCCCGGCCGGCTTGGTTAACCATTTGCCCGAGCCGGGTTGTTTAGCGAATTGCCATGTATGGGTTGGTTAACGAATTGTCGGGTTTGGGCTTGGTTAACGACTTGACCGTGCAGGGTTGGTTAACGAATTGTCGGGGTTGGGCTTGGTTAACGATTTGCCCGAGTAGGGTTGGTTAGCGAATTGTCCGGGTCAGACTGGTTAACGAATTGGCATGTCCGAGTAGGTTAACGAATTGCCAGAGCCAGCTTGGTTAACGAATTGTCCGGCTGGGTTGGTGCACTCATTGCCAGGACAGGGTTGTTTAATGAATTGTCCGTTCCCAGTTGGTTCACGAATTGGCAAGGCCAGGGTGGTTAAGGAATTGTCCGGGCCAGGTTGGTTAACGAATTGCCCGTCCTGGCTGGTTAACGAATTGTCAGGGTCAGGTTGGTTAACGAATTGCCATGGCCGGGTAGGTTAACGAATTGCCAGAGCCAGCTTGGTTAACGAACTGTCCGGCCGGGTTGGTTAACGAATTGTCCGTTCCCAGTTGGTTCACGAATTGGCAAGGACAGGGTGGTTAACGAATTGTCCGGCCGGGTTGGTGCACTCATTGCCAGGACAGGGTTGGTTACCGAATTGTCCGTTCCCAGTTGGTTCACGAATTGGAAAACCAGGGTGGTTAAAGTATTGTCCGGGCCTGGTTGGTTAACGAATTGCCCGTCCTGGTTGGTTAACGAATTGTCCGGGTCAGGTTGGTTAACGAATTGCCAGGGTCTGGTTGGTTACCGAATTGTCCGGCCGGGTTGGTGCACTCATTGCCAGGACAGGGTTGGTTGACGAATTGCCCGTCCTGGTTGGTTAACGAATTGCCAGGGTCTGGTTGGTTACCGAATTGTCCGGCCGGGTTGGTGCACTCATTGCCAGGACAGGGTTGGTTAACGAATTGTCAGGGTCAGGTTGGTTAACGAATTGCCAGAGCCAGCTTGGTTAACGAATTGTCCGGCCGGGTTGGTTAACGAATTGTCCCGGCCAGGTTGGTTAACGAATTGCCAGAGCCAGCTTGGTTAACGAATTGTCCGGCCGGGTTGGTGCACTCATTGCCAGGACAAGGTTGGTTAACGAATTGCCCGGTTCCGAATGGTTAACGAATTGCCCGGTCCCGGTCGGTTCACGAATTGCCCGCCCGCTGATTGTTAACTTTTCGCACCGGCGGGGGATGGCTTGGGTAACGAGCCTCCAAGATCTGTCGGTTAACCATTTGCCCGGTGGCAATTCGTTAACCAAGTCCGCTCCGGAAGTCTGGATGGGGGTCGGATTTGCCGGCCGAGGCCGACCCGGAGTTCCAGAGGCTCGGCCGCCGGGGTCAGATTCGGCCGCCCCTTTGACACATGCAATTTCAGTACGGGGGCATTGGCGGGGTTCCTGCAGATATATAGGGAGGCCGTTTTCACGAGTTGTTGAAGTATTCGGTAGATGGCACCGGCCTCCCCAATTGGTTAACCCGGGCCACGCGGCAGCTTTTCCGCACGATTCCGAAGATTGCCGGTATGGATTTTCGGACAAATACCCAATCGCGGAAGTCTGTCAGCGGGACCTATTCGCAGGCCCATGCCGGCCGAGGGGCGGCATTTTCCGTATGACTACCGGTGCTCCGGCCGCCGAATGGAAACCTTGCCCGAATGAATTTCTGACAAAGTCCCGAGGCGGGAGCCAGTAAGGGGACGTATTCGGCGGGCCGTGCCGGCCGAGCGGCGGCATTTTCGGAGGGACAACCGCAGGTCCCGCCGTCGATCCGAGACCTTGGCTGAAGAGTCGAAAGTAATCTAAGTCCCGACTCGGAAGTCAGAATGAAGGCGACTTCGGGGCCCTCCTGCCGACCGAGGCGGCCGATCGACGGCGGCACTACCGGAGGGCCGCCCGCCGAGCCAGCCGCGTGCCCTCGGCGCCACGCCGGTTAACCAATTGCCGTCGGAAGCCTGTGAAGGTCGGATCTGCCCCGTCGGGCGGGCCCGAGGTGCCCCGCGACCGGCATGAGCTCCGGGCGTCGTGCCGCCGGTTTGACACATGTCATTGTTGCACGGTCTGTCGCGGCTCTGGTTAACGAGTTAGGCCCGGAAGTCACTATGGGGGTCGGATTTGCCCCGCCTGGCGGGGCCAGAGTGCGACCTTCCCGGTAGGACTTCCGGGAGGCATCCCGCCGACTTGACACATGCAATTTCTGTACGGGGGGATTGGCGGGGTTCCCGGAGATTTACGGGAACACGTTTTCCAGACACACTTAGCAGGGTGACTAGTGGTACGGTTGACACAGTGCAGAGTTCTAAGTGAGCCTTACTCAATTGTGACTCAGTAAGCGGGAGGCCGGGCGAGCTCCGACTTACAATGATAAAAGCTTTTTTTCGCTATTTCCGAAAAAAATGACAAAGTCCAAGAACGCAGCGGGGGCTGCGGACAGACAGAGTCTGAGCGCGGACCGCGGGCGGCGGCCGGCAGACCGACGGTGGCAAAAGCTTTATATCGATCCGAAAAGCAAAGAGGCATTGTGTGTACCAAGACGGAGAAGGGACAAGCCTGCCGCTGGTGCCCTCGCGAGTGT
>NW_027276879.1:430000-455000 GCF_030028105.1 Mobula birostris | reverse complement strand
GGGTAAACGGCGGGAGTAACTATGACTCTCTTAAGGTAAGGAGGGGGGCCCATGGGCCAGCAAGGAGTTTCTGATGAACATCGGCCGGGACATTTTGACGGCGGGGCAAGAACTAGTTGTTATTGAGGGCGAAGGGTTTGTCCTCAGCTGGTTGATTGTCGAATTGTCGGGACTGCCGGGCCGGTTACCGATTTGCCCGGCCGGCTTGGTTAACCATTTGCCCGGGCCGGGTTGGTTAACGAATTGTCAGGTTTGGGCTTGGTTAACCATTTGCCCGGGCCGGGTTGGTTAGCGAATTGTCATGGTTGGGTTGGTTAACGAATTGTCGGCCCATGGGCCAGCAAGGAGTTTCTGATGAACATCGGCCGGGACATTTTGACGGCGGGGCAAGAACTAGTTGTTATTGAGGGCGAAGGGTTTGTCCTCAGCTGGTTGATTGTCGAATAGTCGGGGCTGCCGGGCCGGTTACCGATTTGCCCGGCCGGCTTGGTTAACCATTTGCCCGGGCCGGGTTGGTTAGCGAATTGTCAGGTTTGGGCTTGGTTAACCATTTGCCCGGGCCGGGTTGGTTAGCGAATTGTCATGGTTGGGTTGGTTACCGAATTGTCGGGTTTGGGCTTGGTTAACGATTTGCCCGAGCAGGGTGGGTGAACACATTGTCAGGAGCGTGCGCAGTTGGTTCACGAAACTGCCTGTTCCGGGTTTCTAGAGCATTGTCAGGCCCGGCCGGCCGGGTTAGCGCCTTGCCAGACCCAACTTGACGAAATTCAGTGCAGCGCGGGTAATCGGCGGGAGTAACTATGACTCTCTTAAGGTAAGGAGGGGGGGCCCATGGGCCAGCAAGGAGTTTCTGATGAACATCGGCCGGGACATTTTGACGGCGGGGCAAGACGTAGTTGTTATTGAGGGTGAAGGGTTTCTCCTCAGCTGGTTGATTGTCGAATAGTCGGGGCTGCCGGGCCGGTTACCGATTTGCCCGGCCGGCTTGGTTAACCATTTGCCCGGGCCGGGTTGGTTAACGAATTGTCAGGTTTGGGCTTGGTTAACCATTTGCCCGGGCCGGGTTGGTTAGCGAATTGTCATGGTTGGGTTGGTTACCGAATTGTCGGGTTTGGGCTTGGTTAACGATTTGCCCGAGCAGGGTGGGTGAACACATTGTCAGGAGCGTGCGCAGTTGGTTCACGAAACTGCCTGTTCCGGGTTTCTAGAGCGTTGTCAGGCCCGGCCGGCCGGGTTAGCGGCTTGCCAGACCCAACTTGACGAAATTCAGTGCGGCGCGGGTAAACGGCGGGAGTAACTATGACTCTCTTAAGGTAAGGAGGGGGGCCCATGGGCCAGCAAGGAGTTTCTGATGAACATCGGCCGGGACATTTTGACGGCGGGGCAAGAACTAGTTGTTATTGAGGGTGAAGGGTTTGTCCTCAGCTGGTTGATTGTCGAATAGTCGGGGCTGCCGGGCCGGTTACCGATTTGCCCGGCCGGCTTGGTTAACCATTTGCCCGAGCCGGGTTGGTTAATGAATTGCCATGGCCGGGTTGGTTAACGCAGTTTCAGGGTTGGGCTTGATTAACGATTTGCCCGAGCAGGGTTGGCTAACGCATTGTCAGGAGCGTGCGCGGTTGGTTCACGAAACTGCCTGTTCCGGGTTTCTAGAGCGTGGTCAGGCCCGGCCGGCCGGGTTAGCAGGCTGCCAGACCCAACTTGACGAAATTCAGTGCGGCGCGGGTAAACGGCGGGAGTAACTATGACTCTCTTAAGGGAAGGAGGGGGGGCCCATGGGCCAGCAAGGAGTTTCTGATGAACATCGGCCGGGACATTTTGACGGCGGGGCAAGAACTAGTTGTTATTGAGGGCGAAGGGTTTGTCCTCAGCTGGTTGATTGTCGAATTGTCGGGACTGCCGGGCCGGTTAACGATTTGCTCGGCCGGCTTGGTTAACCATTTGCCCGGGCCGGGTTGGTTAACGAATTGTCAGGGTTGGGCTTGGTTACCCATTTGCCCGGCCCCGGGTTGGTTAGCGAATTGCCATGGTTGGGTTGGTTATCGAATTGTCGGGTTTGGGCTTGGTTACCGATTTGCCCGAGCAGGGTTGGCTAACGCATTGTCAGGAGCGTGCGCGGTTGGTTCACGAAACTGCCTGTTCCGGGTTTCTAGAGCGTTGTCAGGCCCGGCCGGCCGGGTTAGCGGCTTGCCAGACCCAACTTGACGAAATTCAGTGCGGCGCGGGTAAACGGCGGGAGTAACTATGACTCTCTTAAGGTAAGGAGGGGGGCCCATGGGCCAGCAAGGAGTTTCTGATGAACCTCGGCCGGGACATTTTGACGGCGGGGCAAGAACTAGTTGTTATTGAGGGCGAAGGGTTTGTCCTCAGCGGGTTGATTGTCGAATTGTCGGGACTGCCGGGCCGGTTAGCGATTTGCCCGGCCGGCTTGGTTAACCATTTGCCCGGGCCGGGTTGGTTAACGAATTGTCAGGGTTGGGCTTGGTTAACCATTTGCCCGGGCCGGGTTGGTTAGCGAATTGCCATGGTTGGGTTGGTTAACGAATTGTCGGGTTTGGGCTTGGTTAACGACTTGACCGTGCAGGGTTGGTTAACGCCTTGTCAGGAGCGTGCGCGGTTGGTTCACGAAACTGCCTGTTCCGGGTTTCTAGAGCATTGTCAGGCCCGGCCGGCCGGGTTAGCGGCTTGCCAGACCCAACTTGACGAAATTCAGTGCGGCGCGGGTAAACGGCGGGAGTAACTATGACTCTCTTAAGGTAAGGAGGGGGGCCCATGGGCCAGCAAGGAGTTTCTGATGAACATCGGCCGGGACATTTTGACGGCGGGGCAAGAACTAGTTGTTATTGAGGGTGAAGGGTTTGTCCTCAGCTGGTTGATTGTCGAATAGTCGGGGCTGCCGGGCCGGTTACCGATTTGCCCGGCCGGCTTGGTTAACCATTTGCCCGAGCCGGGTTGGTTAATGAATTGCCATGGCCGGGTTGGTTAACGCAGTTTCAGGGTTGGGCTTGATTAACGATTTGCCCGAGCAGGGTTGGCTAACGCATTGTCAGGAGCGTGCGCGGTTGGTTCACGAAACTGCCTGTTCCGGGTTTCTAGAGCGTTGTCAGGCCCGGCCGGCCGGGTTAGCGGGTTGCCAGACCCAACTTGACGAAATTCAGTGCGGCGCGGGTAAACGGCGGCAGTAACTATGACTCTCTTAAGGATAAGGAGGGGGGGCCCATGGGCCAGCAAGGAGTTTCTGATGAACATCGGCCGGGACATTTTGACGGCGGGGCAAGAACTATTTGTTATTGAGGGCGAAGGGTTTGTCCTCAGCTGGTTGATTGTCGAATTGTCGGGACTGCCGGGCCGGTTAACCATTTGCCCGGCCGGCTTGGTTAACCATTTGCCCGAGCAGGGTTGGCTAACGCATTGTCAGGAGCGTGCGCGGTTGGTTCACGAAACTGCCTGTTCCGGGTTTCTAGAGCGTTGTCAGGCCCGGCCGGCCGGGTTAGCGGCTTGCCAGACCCAACTTGACGAAATTCAGTGCGGCGCGGGTAAACGGCGGGAGTAACTATGACTCTCTTAAGGTATGGAGGGGGGCCCATGGGCCAGCAAGGAGTTTCTGATGAACATCGGCCAGGACATTTTGACGGCGGGGCAAGACGTAGTTGTTATTGAGGGTGAAGGGTTTGTCCTCAGCTGGTTGATTGTCGAATAGTCGGGGCTGCCGGGCCGGTTACCGATTTGCCCGGCCGGCTTGGTTAACCATTTGCCCGGGCAGGGTTGGTTAACGAATTGTCAGGGTTGGGCTTGCTTAACCATTTGCCCGGGCCGGGTTGGTTAGCGAATTGCCATGGTTGGGTTGGTTAACGAATTGTCGGGTTTGGGCTTGGTTAACGATTTGCCCGAGCAGGGCGGGTGAACGCATTGTCAGGAGCGTGCGCGGTTGGTTCACGAAACTGCCTGTTCCGGGTTTCGAGAGCGTTGTCAGGCCCGGCCGGCCGGGTTAGCGGGTTGCCAGACCCAACTTGACGAAATTCAGTGCGGCGCGGGTAAACGGCGGGAGTAACTATGACTCTCTTAAGTCTCTTAAGGAGGGGGGGCCCATGGGCCAGCAAGGAGTTTCTGATGAACATCGGCCGGGACATTTTGACGGCGGGGCAAGAACTAGTTGTTATTGAGGGCGAAGGGTTTGTCCTCAGCTGGTTGATTGTCGAATTGTCGGGACTGCCGGGCCGGTTAACGATTTGCCCGGCCGGCTTGGTTAACCATTTGCCCGAGCCGGGTTGGTTACCGAATTGTCAGGGTTGGGCTTGGTTAACCATTTGCCCGAGCCGGGTTGGTTAATGAATTGCCATGGCCGGGTTGGTTAACGAATTGTCGGGTTTGGGCTTGGTTAACGACTTGACCGTGCAGGGTTGGTTAACGCCTTGTCAGGAGCGTGCGCGGTTGGTTCACGAAGAGGGGGGGGCCCATGGGCCAGCAAGGAGTTTCTGATGAACATCGGCCGGGACATTTTGACGGCGGGGCAAGAACTAGTTGTTATTGAGGGCGAAGGGTTTGTCCTCAGCTGGTTGATTGTCGAATTGTCGGGACTGCCGGGCCGGTTAACGATTTGCCCGGCCGGCTTGGTTAACCATTTGCCCGAGCCGGGTTGGTTACCGAATTGTCAGGGTTGGGCTTGGTTAACCATTTGCCCGAGCCGGGTTGGTTAATGAATTGCCATGGCCGGGTTGGTTAACGAATTGTCGGGTTTGGGCTTGGTTAACGACTTGACCGTGCAGGGTTGGTTAACGCCTTGTCAGGAGCGTGCGCGGTTGGTTCACGAAGAGGGGGGGGCCCATGGGCCAGCAAGGAGTTTCTGATGAACATCGGCCGGGACATTTTGACGGCGGGGCAAGAACTAGTTGTTATTGAGGGCGAAGGGTTTGTCCTCAGCTGGTTGATTGTCGAATTGTCGGGACTGCCGGGCCGGTTAACGATTTGCCCGGCCGGCTTGGTTAACCATTTGCCCGAGCCGGGTTGGTTACCGAATTGTCCGGGTTGGGCTTGGTTAACCATTTGTACGAGCCGGGTTGGTTAGTGAATTGCCATGGCCGGGTTGGTTAACGCAGTTTCAGGGTTGGGCTTGATTAACGATTTGCCCGAGCAGGGTTGGCTAACGCATTGTCAGGAGCGTGCGCGGTTGGTTCACGAAACTGCCTGTTCCGGGTTTCTAGAGCGTCGTCAGGCCCGGCCGGCCGGGTTAGCGGGTTGCCAGACCCAACTTGACGAAATTCAGGGCGGCGCGGGTAAACGGCGGGAGTAACTATGACTCTCTTAAGGTAAGGAGGGGGGCCCATGGGCCAGCAAGGAGTTTCTGATGAACATCGGCCGGGACATTTTGACGGCGGGGCAAGAACTAGTTGTTATTGAGGGCGAAGGGTTTGTCCTCAGCTGGTTGATTGTCGAATTGTCGGGACTGCCGGGCCGGTTAACGATTTGCCCGGCCGGCTTGGTTAACTATTTGCCCGGGCCGGGTTGGTTAACTAATTGTCAGGGTTGGGCTTGGTTAACCATTTGCCTGAGCCGGGTTGGTTAATGAATTGCCATGGCCGGGTTGATTAACGCATTGTCAGGGTTGGGCTTGGTTAACGATTTGCCCGAGCAGGGCGGGTGAACGCATTGTCAGGAGCGTGCGCGGTTGGTTCACGAAACTGCCTGTTCCGGGTTTCTAGAGCGTTGTCAGGCCCGGCCGGCCGGGTTAGCGGGTTGCCAGACCCAACTTGACGACATTCAGTGCGGCGCGGGTAAACGGCGGGAGTAACTATGACTCTCTTAAGGTAAGGAGGGGGGCCCATGGGCCAGCAAGGAGTTTCTGATGAACATCGGCCGGGACATTTTGACGGCGGGGCAAGAACTAGTTGTTATTGAGGGCGAAGGGTTTGTCCTCAGCTGGTTGATTGTCGAATTGTCGGGACTGCCGGGCCGGTTAACGATTTGCCCGGCCGGCTTGGTTAACCATTTGCCCGAGCCGGGTTGGTTACCGAATTGTCAGGGTTGGGCTTGGTTAACCATTTGCCCGAGCCGGGTTGGTTAATGAATTGCCATGGCCGGGTTGGTTAACGCAGTTTCAGGGTTGGGCTTGATTAACGATTTGCCCGAGCAGGGTTGGCTAACGCACTGTCAGGAGCGTGCGCGGTTGGTTCACGAAACTGCCTGTTCCGGGTTTCTAGAGCGTTGTCAGGCCCGGCCGGCCGGGTTAGCGGGTTGCCAGACCCAACTTGACGACATTCAGTGCGGCGCGGGTAAACGGCGGGAGTAACTATGACTCTCTTAAGGGAAGGAGGGGGGGCCCATGGGCCAGCAAGGAGTTTCTGATGAACATCGGCCGGGACATTTTGACGGCGGGGCAAGAACTAGTTGTTATTGAGGGCGAAGGGTTTGTCCTCAGCTGGTTGATTGTCGAATTGTCGGGACTGCCGGGCCGGTTAACGATTTGCCCGGCCGGCTTGGTTAACCATTTGCCCGGGCCGGGTTGGTTAACGAATTGTCAGGGTTGGGCTTGGTTAACCATTTGCCCGGGCCGGGTTGGTTAGCGAATTGCCATGGTTGGGTTGGTTAACGAATTGTCGGGTTTGGGCTTGGTTAACGACTTGACCGTGCAGGGTTGGTTAACGCCTTGTCAGGAGCGTGCGCGGTTGGTTCACGAAACTGCCTGTTCCGGGTTTCTAGAGCGTTGTCAGGCCCGGCCGGCCGGGTTAGCAGCTTGCCAGACCCAACTTGACGAAATTCAGTGCGGCGCGGGTAAACGGCGGGAGTAACTATGACTCTCTTAAGGTAAGGAGGGGGGCCCATGGGCCAGCAAGGAGTTTCTGATGAACATCGGCCGGGACATTTTGACGGCGGGGCAAGAACTAGTTGTTATTGAGGGTGAAGGGTTTGTCCTCAGCTGGTTGATTGTCGAATAGTCGGGGCTGCCGGGCCGGTTACCGATTTGCCCGGCCGGCTTGGTTAACCATTTGCCCGAGCCGGGTTGGTTAATGAATTGCCATGGCCGGGTTGGTTAACGCAGTTTCAGGGTTGGGCTTGATTAACGATTTGCCCGAGCAGGGTTGGCTAACGCATTGTCAGGAGCGTGCGCGGTTGGTTCACGAAACTGCCTGTTCCGGGTTTCTAGAGCGTGGTCAGGCCCGGCCGGCCGGGTTAGCAGGCTGCCAGACCCAACTTGACGAAATTCAGTGCGGCGCGGGTAAACGGCGGGAGTAACTATGACTCTCTTAAGGGAAGGAGGGGGGGCCCATGGGCCAGCAAGGAGTTTCTGATGAACATCGGCCGGGACATTTTGACGGCGGGGCAAGAACTAGTTGTTATTGAGGGCGAAGGGTTTGTCCTCAGCTGGTTGATTGTCGAATTGTCGGGACTGCCGGGCCGGTTAACGATTTGCCCGGCCGGCTTGGTTAACCATTTGCCCGGGCCGGGTTGGTTAACGAATTGTCAGGGTTGGGCTTGGTTACCCATTTGCCCGGCCCCGGGTTGGTTAGCGAATTGCCATGGTTGGGTTGGTTATCGAATTGTCGGGTTTGGGCTTGGTTACCGATTTGCCCGAGCAGGGTTGGCTAACGCATTGTCAGGAGCGTGCGCGGTTGGTTCACGAAACTGCCTGTTCCGGGTTTCTAGAGCGTTGTCAGGCCCGGCCGGCCGGGTTAGCGGCTTGCCAGACCCAACTTGACGAAATTCAGTGCGGCGCGGGTAAACGGCGGGAGTAACTATGACTCTCTTAAGGTAAGGAGGGGGGCCCATGGGCCAGCAAGGAGTTTCTGATGAACCTCGGCCGGGACATTTTGACGGCGGGGCAAGAACTAGTTGTTATTGAGGGCGAAGGGTTTGTCCTCAGCGGGTTGATTGTCGAATTGTCGGGACTGCCGGGCCGGTTAGCGATTTGCCCGGCCGGCTTGGTTAACCATTTGCCCGGGCCGGGTTGGTTAACGAATTGTCAGGGTTGGGCTTGGTTAACCATTTGCCCGGGCCGGGTTGGTTAGCGAATTGCCATGGTTGGGTTGGTTAACGAATTGTCGGGTTTGGGCTTGGTTAACGACTTGACCGTGCAGGGTTGGTTAACGCCTTGTCAGGAGCGTGCGCGGTTGGTTCACGAAACTGCCTGTTCCGGGTTTCTAGAGCATTGTCAGGCCCGGCCGGCCGGGTTAGCGGCTTGCCAGACCCAACTTGACGAAATTCAGTGCGGCGCGGGTAAACGGCGGGAGTAACTATGACTCTCTTAAGGTAAGGAGGGGGGCCCATGGGCCAGCAAGGAGTTTCTGATGAACATCGGCCGGGACATTTTGACGGCGGGGCAAGAACTAGTTGTTATTGAGGGTGAAGGGTTTGTCCTCAGCTGGTTGATTGTCGAATAGTCGGGGCTGCCGGGCCGGTTACCGATTTGCCCGGCCGGCTTGGTTAACCATTTGCCCGAGCCGGGTTGGTTAATGAATTGCCATGGCCGGGTTGGTTAACGCAGTTTCAGGGTTGGGCTTGATTAACGATTTGCCCGAGCAGGGTTGGCTAACGCATTGTCAGGAGCGTGCGCGGTTGGTTCACGAAACTGCCTGTTCCGGGTTTCTAGAGCGTTGTCAGGCCCGGCCGGCCGGGTTAGCGGGTTGCCAGACCCAACTTGACGAAATTCAGTGCGGCGCGGGTAAACGGCGGCAGTAACTATGACTCTCTTAAGGATAAGGAGGGGGGGCCCATGGGCCAGCAAGGAGTTTCTGATGAACATCGGCCGGGACATTTTGACGGCGGGGCAAGAACTAGTTGTTATTGAGGGCGAAGGGTTTGTCCTCAGCTGGTTGATTGTCGAATTGTCGGGACTGCCGGGCCGGTTAACCATTTGCCCGGCCGGCTTGGTTAACCATTTGCCCGAGCAGGGTTGGCTAACGCATTGTCAGGAGCGTGCGCGGTTGGTTCACGAAACTGCCTGTTCCGGGTTTCTAGAGCGTTGTCAGGCCCGGCCGGCCGGGTTAGCGGCTTGCCAGACCCAACTTGACGAAATTCAGTGCGGCGCGGGTAAACGGCGGGAGTAACTATGACTCTCTTAAGGTATGGAGGGGGGCCCATGGGCCAGCAAGGAGTTTCTGATGAACATCGGCCAGGACATTTTGACGGCGGGGCAAGACGTAGTTGTTATTGAGGGTGAAGGGTTTGTCCTCAGCTGGTTGATTGTCGAATAGTCGGGGCTGCCGGGCCGGTTACCGATTTGCCCGGCCGGCTTGGTTAACCATTTGCCCGGGCAGGGTTGGTTAACGAATTGTCAGGGTTGGGCTTGGTTAACCATTTGCCCGAGCCGGGTTGGTTAATGAATTGCCATGGCCGGGTTGGTTAACGCAGTTTCAGGGTTGGGCTTGATTAACGATTTGCCCGAGCAGGGTTGGCTAACGCACTGTCAGGAGCGTGCGCGGTTGGTTCACGAAACTGCCTGTTCCGGGTTTCTAGAGCGTTGTCAGGCCCGGCCGGCCGGGTTAGCGGGTTGCCAGACCCAACTTGACGAAATTCAGTGCGGCGCGGGTAAACGGCGGGAGTAACTATGACTCTCTTAAGGTAAGGAGGGGGGCCCATGGGCCAGCAAGGAGTTTCTGATGAACATCGGCCGGGACATTTTGACGGCGGGGCAAGACGTAGTTGTTTTTGAGGGCGAAGGGTTTGTCCTCAGCTGGTTGATTGTCGAATTGTCGGGACTGCCGGGCCGGTTAACGATTTGCCCGGCCGGCTTGGTTAACCATTTGCCCGAGCCGGGTTGGTTACCGAATTGTCAGGGTTGGGCTTGGTTAACCATTTGCCCGAGCCGGGTTGGTTAATGAATTGCCATGGCCGGGTTGGTTAACGCAGTTTCAGGGTTGGGCTTGATTAACGATTTGCCCGAGCAGGGTTGGCTAACGCACTGTCAGGAGCGTGCGCGGTTGGTTCACGAAACTGCCTGTTCCGGGTTTCTAGAGCGTTGTCAGGCCCGGCCGGCCGGGTTAGCGGGTTGCCAGACCCAACTTGACGACATTCAGTGCGGCGCGGGTAAACGGCGGGAGTAACTATGACTCTCTTAAGGTAAGGAGGGGGGCCCATGGGCCAGCAAGGAGTTTCTGATGAACATCGGCCGGGACATTTTGACGGCGGGGCAAGAACTAGTTGTTATTGAGGGTGAAGGGTTTGTCCTCAGCTGGTTGATTGTCGAATAGTCGGGGCTGCCGGGCCGGTTACCGATTTGCCCGGCCGGCTTGGTTAACCATTTGCCCGAGCCGGGTTGGTTAATGAATTGCCATGGCCGGGTTGGTTAACGCAGTTTCAGGGTTGGGCTTGATTAACGATTTGCCCGAGCAGGGTTGGCTAACGCATTGTCAGGAGCGTGCGCGGTTGGTTCACGAAACTGCCTGTTCCGGGTTTCTAGAGCGTGGTCAGGCCCGGCCGGCCGGGTTAGCAGGCTGCCAGACCCAACTTGACGAAATTCAGTGCGGCGCGGGTAAACGGCGGGAGTAACTATGACTCTCTTAAGGGAAGGAGGGGGGGCCCATGGGCCAGCAAGGAGTTTCTGATGAACATCGGCCGGGACATTTTGACGGCGGGGCAAGAACTAGTTGTTATTGAGGGCGAAGGGTTTGTCCTCAGCTGGTTGATTGTCGAATTGTCGGGACTGCCGGGCCGGTTAACGATTTGCCCGGCCGGCTTGGTTAACCATTTGCCCGGGCCGGGTTGGTTAACGAATTGTCAGGGTTGGGCTTGGTTACCCATTTGCCCGGCCCCGGGTTGGTTAGCGAATTGCCATGGTTGGGTTGGTTATCGAATTGTCGGGTTTGGGCTTGGTTACCGATTTGCCCGAGCAGGGTTGGCTAACGCATTGTCAGGAGCGTGCGCGGTTGGTTCACGAAACTGCCTGTTCCGGGTTTCTAGAGCGTTGTCAGGCCCGGCCGGCCGGGTTAGCGGCTTGCCAGACCCAACTTGACGAAATTCAGTGCGGCGCGGGTAAACGGCGGGAGTAACTATGACTCTCTTAAGGTAAGGAGGGGGGCCCATGGGCCAGCAAGGAGTTTCTGATGAACCTCGGCCGGGACATTTTGACGGCGGGGCAAGAACTAGTTGTTATTGAGGGCGAAGGGTTTGTCCTCAGCGGGTTGATTGTCGAATTGTCGGGACTGCCGGGCCGGTTAGCGATTTGCCCGGCCGGCTTGGTTAACCATTTGCCCGGGCCGGGTTGGTTAACGAATTGTCAGGGTTGGGCTTGGTTAACCATTTGCCCGGGCCGGGTTGGTTAGCGAATTGCCATGGTTGGGTTGGTTAACGAATTGTCGGGTTTGGGCTTGGTTAACGACTTGACCGTGCAGGGTTGGTTAACGCCTTGTCAGGAGCGTGCGCGGTTGGTTCACGAAACTGCCTGTTCCGGGTTTCTAGAGCGTTGTCAGGCCCGGCCGGCCGGGTTAGCGGGTTGCCAGACCCAACTTGACGAAATTCAGTGCGGCGCGGGTAAACGGCGGGAGTAACTATGACTCTCTTAAGGTTAAGGAGGGGGGCCCATGGGCCAGCAAGGAGTTTCTGATGAACATCGGCCGGGACATTTTGACGGCGGGGCAAGAACTAGTTGTTATTGAGGGTGAAGGGTTTGTCCTCAGCTGGTTGATTGTCGAATAGTCGGGGCTGCCGGGCCGGTTACCGATTTGCCCGGCCGGCTTGGTTAACCATTTGCCCGAGCCGGGTTGGTTAATGAATTGCCATGGCCGGGTTGGTTAACGCAGTTTCAGGGTTGGGCTTGATTAACGATTTGCCCGAGCAGGGTTGGCTAACGCATTGTCAGGAGCGTGCGCGGTTGGTTCACGAAACTGCCTGTTCCGGGTTTCTAGAGCGTTGTCAGGCCCGGCCGGCCGGGTTAGCGGGTTGCCAGACCCAACTTGACGAAATTCAGTGCGGCGCGGGTAAACGGCGGGAGTAACTATGACTCTCTTAAGGTTAAGGAGGGGGGCCCATGGGCCAGCAAGGAGTTTCTGGTGAACATCGGCCGGGACATTTTGACGGCGGGGCAAGACGTCGTTGTTATTGAGGGTGAAGGGTTTGTCCTCAGCTGGTTGATTGTCGAATTGTCGGGACTGCCGGGCCGGTTACCGATTTGCCCGGCCGGCTTGGTTAACCATTTGCCCGAGCCGGGTTGGTTAATGAATTGCCATGGCCGGGTTGGTTAACGCAGTTTCAGGGTTGGGCTTGATTAACGATTTGCCCGAGCAGGGTTGGCTAACGCATTGTCAGGAGCGTGCGCGGTTGGTTCACGAAACTGCCTGTTCCGGGTTTCTAGAGCGTGGTCAGGCCCGGCCGGCCGGGTTAGCAGGCTGCCAGACCCAACTTGACGAAATTCAGTGCGGCGCGGGTAAACGGCGGGAGTAACTATGACTCTCTTAAGGGAAGGAGGGGGGGCCCATGGGCCAGCAAGGAGTTTCTGATGAACATCGGCCGGGACATTTTGACGGCGGGGCAAGAACTAGTTGTTATTGAGGGCGAAGGGTTTGTCCTCAGCTGGTTGATTGTCGAATTGTCGGGACTGCCGGGCCGGTTAACGATTTGCTCGGCCGGCTTGGTTAACCATTTGCCCGGGCCGGGTTGGTTAACGAATTGTCAGGGTTGGGCTTGGTTACCCATTTGCCCGGCCCCGGGTTGGTTAGCGAATTGCCATGGTTGGGTTGGTTATCGAATTGTCGGGTTTGGGCTTGGTTACCGATTTGCCCGAGCAGGGTTGGCTAACGCATTGTCAGGAGCGTGCGCGGTTGGTTCACGAAACTGCCTGTTCCGGGTTTCTAGAGCGTTGTCAGGCCCGGCCGGCCGGGTTAGCGGCTTGCCAGACCCAACTTGACGAAATTCAGTGCGGCGCGGGTAAACGGCGGGAGTAACTATGACTCTCTTAAGGTAAGGAGGGGGGCCCATGGGCCAGCAAGGAGTTTCTGATGAACCTCGGCCGGGACATTTTGACGGCGGGGCAAGAACTAGTTGTTATTGAGGGCGAAGGGTTTGTCCTCAGCGGGTTGATTGTCGAATTGTCGGGACTGCCGGGCCGGTTAGCGATTTGCCCGGCCGGCTTGGTTAACCATTTGCCCGGGCCGGGTTGGTTAACGAATTGTCAGGGTTGGGCTTGGTTAACCATTTGCCCGGGCCGGGTTGGTTAGCGAATTGCCATGGTTGGGTTGGTTAACGAATTGTCGGGTTTGGGCTTGGTTAACGACTTGACCGTGCAGGGTTGGTTAACGCCTTGTCAGGAGCGTGCGCGGTTGGTTCACGAAACTGCCTGTTCCGGGTTTCTAGAGCATTGTCAGGCCCGGCCGGCCGGGTTAGCGGCTTGCCAGACCCAACTTGACGAAATTCAGTGCGGCGCGGGTAAACGGCGGGAGTAACTATGACTCTCTTAAGGTAAGGAGGGGGGCCCATGGGCCAGCAAGGAGTTTCTGATGAACATCGGCCGGGACATTTTGACGGCGGGGCAAGAACTAGTTGTTATTGAGGGTGAAGGGTTTGTCCTCAGCTGGTTGATTGTCGAATAGTCGGGGCTGCCGGGCCGGTTACCGATTTGCCCGGCCGGCTTGGTTAACCATTTGCCCGAGCCGGGTTGGTTAATGAATTGCCATGGCCGGGTTGGTTAACGCAGTTTCAGGGTTGGGCTTGATTAACGATTTGCCCGAGCAGGGTTGGCTAACGCATTGTCAGGAGCGTGCGCGGTTGGTTCACGAAACTGCCTGTTCCGGGTTTCTAGAGCGTTGTCAGGCCCGGCCGGCCGGGTTAGCGGGTTGCCAGACCCAACTTGACGAAATTCAGTGCGGCGCGGGTAAACGGCGGCAGTAACTATGACTCTCTTAAGGATAAGGAGGGGGGGCCCATGGGCCAGCAAGGAGTTTCTGATGAACATCGGCCGGGACATTTTGACGGCGGGGCAAGAACTATTTGTTATTGAGGGCGAAGGGTTTGTCCTCAGCTGGTTGATTGTCGAATTGTCGGGACTGCCGGGCCGGTTAACCATTTGCCCGGCCGGCTTGGTTAACCATTTGCCCGAGCAGGGTTGGCTAACGCATTGTCAGGAGCGTGCGCGGTTGGTTCACGAAACTGCCTGTTCCGGGTTTCTAGAGCGTTGTCAGGCCCGGCCGGCCGGGTTAGCGGCTTGCCAGACCCAACTTGACGAAATTCAGTGCGGCGCGGGTAAACGGCGGGAGTAACTATGACTCTCTTAAGGTATGGAGGGGGGCCCATGGGCCAGCAAGGAGTTTCTGATGAACATCGGCCAGGACATTTTGACGGCGGGGCAAGACGTAGTTGTTATTGAGGGTGAAGGGTTTGTCCTCAGCTGGTTGATTGTCGAATAGTCGGGGCTGCCGGGCCGGTTACCGATTTGCCCGGCCGGCTTGGTTAACCATTTGCCCGGGCAGGGTTGGTTAACGAATTGTCAGGGTTGGGCTTGCTTAACCATTTGCCCGGGCCGGGTTGGTTAGCGAATTGCCATGGTTGGGTTGGTTAACGAATTGTCGGGTTTGGGCTTGGTTAACGATTTGCCCGAGCAGGGCGGGTGAACGCATTGTCAGGAGCGTGCGCGGTTGGTTCACGAAACTGCCTGTTCCGGGTTTCGAGAGCGTTGTCAGGCCCGGCCGGCCGGGTTAGCGGGTTGCCAGACCCAACTTGACGAAATTCAGTGCGGCGCGGGTAAACGGCGGGAGTAACTATGACTCTCTTAAGTCTCTTAAGGAGGGGGGGCCCATGGGCCAGCAAGGAGTTTCTGATGAACATCGGCCGGGACATTTTGACGGCGGGGCAAGAACTAGTTGTTATTGAGGGCGAAGGGTTTGTCCTCAGCTGGTTGATTGTCGAATTGTCGGGACTGCCGGGCCGGTTAACGATTTGCCCGGCCGGCTTGGTTAACCATTTGCCCGAGCCGGGTTGGTTACCGAATTGTCAGGGTTGGGCTTGGTTAACCATTTGCCCGAGCCGGGTTGGTTAATGAATTGCCATGGCCGGGTTGGTTAACGAATTGTCGGGTTTGGGCTTGGTTAACGACTTGACCGTGCAGGGTTGGTTAACGCCTTGTCAGGAGCGTGCGCGGTTGGTTCACGAAGAGGGGGGGGCCCATGGGCCAGCAAGGAGTTTCTGATGAACATCGGCCGGGACATTTTGACGGCGGGGCAAGAACTAGTTGTTATTGAGGGCGAAGGGTTTGTCCTCAGCTGGTTGATTGTCGAATTGTCGGGACTGCCGGGCCGGTTAACGATTTGCCCGGCCGGCTTGGTTAACCATTTGCCCGAGCCGGGTTGGTTACCGAATTGTCAGGGTTGGGCTTGGTTAACCATTTGCCCGAGCCGGGTTGGTTAATGAATTGCCATGGCCGGGTTGGTTAACGAATTGTCGGGTTTGGGCTTGGTTAACGACTTGACCGTGCAGGGTTGGTTAACGCCTTGTCAGGAGCGTGCGCGGTTGGTTCACGAAGAGGGGGGGGCCCATGGGCCAGCAAGGAGTTTCTGATGAACATCGGCCGGGACATTTTGACGGCGGGGCAAGAACTAGTTGTTATTGAGGGCGAAGGGTTTGTCCTCAGCTGGTTGATTGTCGAATTGTCGGGACTGCCGGGCCGGTTAACGATTTGCCCGGCCGGCTTGGTTAACCATTTGCCCGAGCCGGGTTGGTTACCGAATTGTCCGGGTTGGGCTTGGTTAACCATTTGTACGAGCCGGGTTGGTTAGTGAATTGCCATGGCCGGGTTGGTTAACGCAGTTTCAGGGTTGGGCTTGATTAACGATTTGCCCGAGCAGGGTTGGCTAACGCATTGTCAGGAGCGTGCGCGGTTGGTTCACGAAACTGCCTGTTCCGGGTTTCTAGAGCGTCGTCAGGCCCGGCCGGCCGGGTTAGCGGGTTGCCAGACCCAACTTGACGAAATTCAGGGCGGCGCGGGTAAACGGCGGGAGTAACTATGACTCTCTTAAGGTAAGGAGGGGGGCCCATGGGCCAGCAAGGAGTTTCTGATGAACATCGGCCGGGACATTTTGACGGCGGGGCAAGAACTAGTTGTTATTGAGGGCGAAGGGTTTGTCCTCAGCTGGTTGATTGTCGAATTGTCGGGACTGCCGGGCCGGTTAACGATTTGCCCGGCCGGCTTGGTTAACTATTTGCCCGGGCCGGGTTGGTTAACTAATTGTCAGGGTTGGGCTTGGTTAACCATTTGCCTGAGCCGGGTTGGTTAATGAATTGCCATGGCCGGGTTGATTAACGCATTGTCAGGGTTGGGCTTGGTTAACGATTTGCCCGAGCAGGGCGGGTGAACGCATTGTCAGGAGCGTGCGCGGTTGGTTCACGAAACTGCCTGTTCCGGGTTTCTAGAGCGTTGTCAGGCCCGGCCGGCCGGGTTAGCGGGTTGCCAGACCCAACTTGACGACATTCAGTGCGGCGCGGGTAAACGGCGGGAGTAACTATGACTCTCTTAAGGTAAGGAGGGGGGCCCATGGGCCAGCAAGGAGTTTCTGATGAACATCGGCCGGGACATTTTGACGGCGGGGCAAGAACTAGTTGTTATTGAGGGCGAAGGGTTTGTCCTCAGCTGGTTGATTGTCGAATTGTCGGGACTGCCGGGCCGGTTAACGATTTGCCCGGCCGGCTTGGTTAACCATTTGCCCGAGCCGGGTTGGTTACCGAATTGTCAGGGTTGGGCTTGGTTAACCATTTGCCCGAGCCGGGTTGGTTAATGAATTGCCATGGCCGGGTTGGTTAACGCAGTTTCAGGGTTGGGCTTGATTAACGATTTGCCCGAGCAGGGTTGGCTAACGCACTGTCAGGAGCGTGCGCGGTTGGTTCACGAAACTGCCTGTTCCGGGTTTCTAGAGCGTTGTCAGGCCCGGCCGGCCGGGTTAGCGGGTTGCCAGACCCAACTTGACGACATTCAGTGCGGCGCGGGTAAACGGCGGGAGTAACTATGACTCTCTTAAGGGAAGGAGGGGGGGCCCATGGGCCAGCAAGGAGTTTCTGATGAACATCGGCCGGGACATTTTGACGGCGGGGCAAGAACTAGTTGTTATTGAGGGCGAAGGGTTTGTCCTCAGCTGGTTGATTGTCGAATTGTCGGGACTGCCGGGCCGGTTAACGATTTGCCCGGCCGGCTTGGTTAACCATTTGCCCGGGCCGGGTTGGTTAACGAATTGTCAGGGTTGGGCTTGGTTAACCATTTGCCCGGGCCGGGTTGGTTAGCGAATTGCCATGGTTGGGTTGGTTAACGAATTGTCGGGTTTGGGCTTGGTTAACGACTTGACCGTGCAGGGTTGGTTAACGCCTTGTCAGGAGCGTGCGCGGTTGGTTCACGAAACTGCCTGTTCCGGGTTTCTAGAGCGTTGTCAGGCCCGGCCGGCCGGGTTAGCGGCTTGCCAGACCCAACTTGACGAAATTCAGTGCGGCGCGGGTAAACGGCGGGAGTAACTATGACTCTCTTAAGGTAAGGAGGGGGGCCCATGGGCCAGCAAGGAGTTTCTGATGAACATCGGCCGGGACATTTTGACGGCGGGGCAAGAACTAGTTGTTATTGAGGGTGAAGGGTTTGTCCTCAGCTGGTTGATTGTCGAATAGTCGGGGCTGCCGGGCCGGTTACCGATTTGCCCGGCCGGCTTGGTTAACCATTTGCCCGAGCCGGGTTGGTTAATGAATTGCCATGGCCGGGTTGGTTAACGCAGTTTCAGGGTTGGGCTTGATTAACGATTTGCCCGAGCAGGGTTGGCTAACGCATTGTCAGGAGCGTGCGCGGTTGGTTCACGAAACTGCCTGTTCCGGGTTTCTAGAGCGTGGTCAGGCCCGGCCGGCCGGGTTAGCAGGCTGCCAGACCCAACTTGACGAAATTCAGTGCGGCGCGGGTAAACGGCGGGAGTAACTATGACTCTCTTAAGGGAAGGAGGGGGGGCCCATGGGCCAGCAAGGAGTTTCTGATGAACATCGGCCGGGACATTTTGACGGCGGGGCAAGAACTAGTTGTTATTGAGGGCGAAGGGTTTGTCCTCAGCTGGTTGATTGTCGAATTGTCGGGACTGCCGGGCCGGTTAACGATTTGCCCGGCCGGCTTGGTTAACCATTTGCCCGGGCCGGGTTGGTTAACGAATTGTCAGGGTTGGGCTTGGTTACCCATTTGCCCGGCCCCGGGTTGGTTAGCGAATTGCCATGGTTGGGTTGGTTATCGAATTGTCGGGTTTGGGCTTGGTTACCGATTTGCCCGAGCAGGGTTGGCTAACGCATTGTCAGGAGCGTGCGCGGTTGGTTCACGAAACTGCCTGTTCCGGGTTTCTAGAGCGTTGTCAGGCCCGGCCGGCCGGGTTAGCGGCTTGCCAGACCCAACTTGACGAAATTCAGTGCGGCGCGGGTAAACGGCGGGAGTAACTATGACTCTCTTAAGGTAAGGAGGGGGGCCCATGGGCCAGCAAGGAGTTTCTGATGAACCTCGGCCGGGACATTTTGACGGCGGGGCAAGAACTAGTTGTTATTGAGGGCGAAGGGTTTGTCCTCAGCGGGTTGATTGTCGAATTGTCGGGACTGCCGGGCCGGTTAGCGATTTGCCCGGCCGGCTTGGTTAACCATTTGCCCGGGCCGGGTTGGTTAACGAATTGTCAGGGTTGGGCTTGGTTAACCATTTGCCCGGGCCGGGTTGGTTAGCGAATTGCCATGGTTGGGTTGGTTAACGAATTGTCGGGTTTGGGCTTGGTTAACGACTTGACCGTGCAGGGTTGGTTAACGCCTTGTCAGGAGCGTGCGCGGTTGGTTCACGAAACTGCCTGTTCCGGGTTTCTAGAGCATTGTCAGGCCCGGCCGGCCGGGTTAGCGGCTTGCCAGACCCAACTTGACGAAATTCAGTGCGGCGCGGGTAAACGGCGGGAGTAACTATGACTCTCTTAAGGTAAGGAGGGGGGCCCATGGGCCAGCAAGGAGTTTCTGATGAACATCGGCCGGGACATTTTGACGGCGGGGCAAGAACTAGTTGTTATTGAGGGTGAAGGGTTTGTCCTCAGCTGGTTGATTGTCGAATAGTCGGGGCTGCCGGGCCGGTTACCGATTTGCCCGGCCGGCTTGGTTAACCATTTGCCCGAGCCGGGTTGGTTAATGAATTGCCATGGCCGGGTTGGTTAACGCAGTTTCAGGGTTGGGCTTGATTAACGATTTGCCCGAGCAGGGTTGGCTAACGCATTGTCAGGAGCGTGCGCGGTTGGTTCACGAAACTGCCTGTTCCGGGTTTCTAGAGCGTTGTCAGGCCCGGCCGGCCGGGTTAGCGGGTTGCCAGACCCAACTTGACGAAATTCAGTGCGGCGCGGGTAAACGGCGGGAGTAACTATGACTCTCTTAAGGTTAAGGAGGGGGGCCCATGGGCCAGCAAGGAGTTTCTGGTGAACATCGGCCGGGACATTTTGACGGCGGGGCAAGACGTCGTTGTTATTGAGGGTGAAGGGTTTGTCCTCAGCTGGTTGATTGTCGAATTGTCGGGACTGCCGGGCCGGTTACCGATTTGCCCGGCCGGCTTGGTTAACCATTTGCCCGAGCCGGGTTGGTTAATGAATTGCCATGGCCGGGTTGGTTAACGCAGTTTCAGGGTTGGGCTTGATTAACGATTTGCCCGAGCAGGGTTGGCTAACGCATTGTCAGGAGCGTGCGCGGTTGGTTCACGAAACTGCCTGTTCCGGGTTTCTAGAGCGTGGTCAGGCCCGGCCGGCCGGGTTAGCAGGCTGCCAGACCCAACTTGACGAAATTCAGTGCGGCGCGGGTAAACGGCGGGAGTAACTATGACTCTCTTAAGGGAAGGAGGGGGGGCCCATGGGCCAGCAAGGAGTTTCTGATGAACATCGGCCGGGACATTTTGACGGCGGGGCAAGACGTAGTTGTTATTGAGGGTGAAGGGTTTGTCCTCAGCTGGTTGATTGTCGAATAGTCGGGGCTGCCGGGCCGGTTACCGATTTGCCCGGCCGGCTTGGTTAACCATTTGCCCGGGCAGGGTTGGTTAACGAATTGTCAGGGTTGGGCTTGCTTAACCATTTGCCCGGGCCGGGTTGGTTAGCGAATTGCCATGGTTGGGTTGGTTAACGAATTGTCGGGTTTGGGCTTGGTTAACGATTTGCCCGAGCAGGGCGGGTGAACGCATTGTCAGGAGCGTGCGCGGTTGGTTCACGAAACTGCCTGTTCCGGGTTTCGAGAGCGTTGTCAGGCCCGGCCGGCCGGGTTAGCGGGTTGCCAGACCCAACTTGACGAAATTCAGTGCGGCGCGGGTAAACGGCGGGAGTAACTATGACTCTCTTAAGTCTCTTAAGGAGGGGGGGCCCATGGGCCAGCAAGGAGTTTCTGATGAACATCGGCCGGGACATTTTGACGGCGGGGCAAGAACTAGTTGTTATTGAGGGCGAAGGGTTTGTCCTCAGCTGGTTGATTGTCGAATTGTCGGGACTGCCGGGCCGGTTAACGATTTGCCCGGCCGGCTTGGTTAACCATTTGCCCGAGCCGGGTTGGTTACCGAATTGTCAGGGTTGGGCTTGGTTAACCATTTGCCCGAGCCGGGTTGGTTAATGAATTGCCATGGCCGGGTTGGTTAACGCAGTTTCAGGGTTGGGCTTGATTAACGATTTGCCCGAGCAGGGTTGGCTAACGCACTGTCAGGAGCGTGCGCGGTTGGTTCACGAAACTGCCTGTTCCGGGTTTCTAGAGCGTTGTCAGGCCCGGCCGGCCGGGTTAGCGGGTTGCCAGACCCAACTTGACGAAATTCAGTGCGGCGCGGGTAAACGGCGGGAGTAACTATGACTCTCTTAAGGTAAGGAGGGGGGCCCATGGGCCAGCAAGGAGTTTCTGATGAACATCGGCCGGGACATTTTGACGGCGGGGCAAGACGTAGTTGTTTTTGAGGGCGAAGGGTTTGTCCTCAGCTGGTTGATTGTCGAATTGTCGGGACTGCCGGGCCGGTTAACGATTTGCCCGGCCGGCTTGGTTAACCATTTGCCCGAGCCGGGTTGGTTACCGAATTGTCAGGGTTGGGCTTGGTTAACCATTTGCCCGAGCCGGGTTGGTTAATGAATTGCCATGGCCGGGTTGGTTAACGCAGTTTCAGGGTTGGGCTTGATTAACGATTTGCCCGAGCAGGGTTGGCTAACGCACTGTCAGGAGCGTGCGCGGTTGGTTCACGAAACTGCCTGTTCCGGGTTTCTAGAGCGTTGTCAGGCCCGGCCGGCCGGGTTAGCGGGTTGCCAGACCCAACTTGACGACATTCAGTGCGGCGCGGGTAAACGGCGGGAGTAACTATGTCTCTCTTAAGGTAAGGAGGGGGGGCACATGGGCCAGCAAGGAGTTTCTGATGAACATCGGCCGGGACATTTTGACGGCGGGGCAAGAACTAGTTGTTATTGAGGGCGAAGGGTTTGTCCTCAGCTGGTTGATTGTCGAATTGTCGGGACTGCCGGGCCGGTTAACGATTTGCCCGGCCGGCTTGGTTAACCATTTGCCCGAGCCGGGTTGTTTAGCGAATTGCCATGTATGGGTTGGTTAACGAATTGTCGGGTTTGGGCTTGGTTAACGACTTGATGTGCAGGGTTGGTTAACGAATTGTCGGGGTTGGGTTTGGTTAACGATTTGCCCGAGCAGGGTTGGTTAGCGAATTGTCAAGGGTTCGGCTTGGTTAACGACTTGACCGTGCAGGGTTGGTTAGCCCATTGTCAGGAGCGTGCGCGGTTGGTTCACGAAACTGCCTGTTCCGGGTTTCGAGAGCGTTGTCAGGCCCGGCCGGCCGGGTTAGCGGCTTGCCAGACCCAACTTAACGAAATTCATTGCAGCGCGGGTAATCGGCGGGAGTCGCTTGGTTAACGTTATGGCCGGGCCAGGCTGGTTAATCAATTGTCCAGGCCCGGTTGGTTACCCAATTGGCCAGGCCGGGGTGGATAACGAATTGGCCAGTCTCGGTTGGTTAACCAATTGCCCGGGCCGGGCCGGGTTGGTTAACGAATTGTCCGGGTCAGACTGGTTAATGAATTGGCATGTCCGAGTAGGTTAACGAATTGCCAGAGCCAGCTTGGTTAACGAATTGTCCGGCTGGGTTGGTGCACTCATTGCCAGGACAGGGTTGTTCAATGAATTGTCCGTTCCCAGTTGGTTCACGAATTGGCAAGGCCAGGGTGGTTAAGGAATTGTCCGGGCCAGGTTGGTTAACGAATTGCCCGTCCTGGCTGGTTAACTAATTGTCAGGGTCAGGTTGGTTAACGAATTGCCATGGCCGTGTAGGTTAACGAATTGCCAGAGCCAGCTTGGTTAACGAATTGTCCGGCCGGGTTGGTTAACGAATTGTCCGTTCCCAGTTGGTTCACGAATTGGCAAGGCCAGGGTGGTTAAGGAATTGTCCGGGCCAGGTTGGTTAACGAATTGCCCGTCCTGGCTGGTTAACGAATTGTCAGGGTCAGGTTGGTTAACGAATTGCCATGGCCGTGTAGGTTAACGAATTGCCAGAGCCAGCTTGGTTAACGAATTGTCCGGCCGGGTTGGTTAACGAATTGTCCGTTCCCAGTTGGTTCACGAATTGGCAAGGACAGGGTGGTTAACGAATTGTCCGGCCGGGTTGGTGCACTCATTGCCAGGACAGGGTTGGTTACCGAATTGTCCGTTCCCAGTTGGTTCACGAATTGGAAAACCAGGGTGGTTAAAGTATTGTCCGGGCCTGGTTGGTTAACGAATTGCCCGTCCTGGTTGGTTAACGAATTGTCCGGGTCAGGTTGGTTAACGAATTGCCAGGGTCTGGTTGGTTACCGAATTGTCCGGCCGGGTTGGTGCACTCATTGCCAGGACAGGGTTGGTTGACGAATTGCCCGTCCTGGTTGGTTAACGAATTGCCAGGGTCTGGTTGGTTACCGAATTGTCCGGCCGGGTTGGTGCACTCATTGCCAGGACAGGGTTGGTTGACGAATTGCCCGTCCTGGTTGGTTAACGAATTGCCAGGGTCTGGTTGGTTACCGAATTGTCCGGCCGGGTTGGTGCACTCATTGCCAGGACAGGGTTGGTTAACGAATTGTCAGGGTCAGGTTGGTTAACGAATTGCCATGGCCGGGTAGGCTAACGAATTGCCAGAGCCAGCTTGGTTAACGAATTGTCCGGCCGGGTTGGTTAACGAATTGTCCCGGCCAGGTTGGTTAACGAATTGCCAGAGCCAGCTTGGTTAACGAATTGTCCGGCCGGGTTGGTGCACTCATTGCCAGGACAAGGTTGGTTAACGAATTGCCCGGTTCCGAATGGTTAACGAATTGCCCGGTCCCGGTCGGTTCACGAATTGCCCGCCCGCTGATTGTTAACTTTTCGCACCGGCGGGGGATGGCTTGGGTAACGAGCCTCCAAGATCTGTCGGTTAACCATTTGCCCGGTGGCAATTCGTTAACCAAGTCCGCTCCGGAAGTCTGGATGGGGGTCGGATTTGCCGGCCGAGGCCGACCCGGAGTTCCAGAGGCTCGGCCGCCGGGGTCAGATTCGGCCGCCCCTTTGACACATGCAATTTCTGTACGGGGGCATTGGCGGGGTTCCTGCAGATATATAGGGAGGCCGTTTTCACGAGTTGTTGAAGTATTCGGTAGATGGCACCGGCCTCCCCAATTGGTTAACCCGGGCCACGCGGCAGCTTTTCCGCACGATTCCGAAGATTGCCGGTATGGATTTTCGGACAAATACCCAATCGCGGAAGTCTGTCAGCGGGACCTATTCGCAGGCCCATGCCGGCCGAGGGGCGGCATTTTCCGTATGACTACCGGTGCTCCGGCCGCCGAATGGAAACCTTGCCCGAATGAATTTCTGACAAAGTCCCGAGGCGGGAGCCAGTAAGGGGACGTATTCGGCGGGCCGTGCCGGCCGAGCGGCGGCATTTTCGGAGGGACAACCGCAGGTCCCGCCGTCGATCCGAGACCTTGGCTGAAGAGTCGAAAGTAATCTAAGTCCCGACTCGGAAGTCAGAATGAAGGCGACTTCGGGGCCCTCCTGCCGACCGAGGCGGCCGATCGACGGCGGCACTACCGGAGGGCCGCCCGCCGAGCCAGCCGCGTGCCCTCGGCGCCACGCCGGTTAACCAATTGCCGTCGGAAGCCTGTGAAGGTCGGATCTGCCCCGTCGGGCGGGCCCGAGGTGCCCCGCGACCGGCATGAGCTCCGGGCGTCGTGCCGCCGGTTTGACACATGTCATTGTTGCACGGTCTGTCGCGGCTCTGGTTAACGAGTTAGGCCCGGAAGTCACTATGGGGGTCGGATTTGCCCCGCCTGGCGGGGCCAGAGTGCGACCTTCCCGGTAGGACTTCCGGGAGGCATCCCGCCGACTTGACACATGCAATTTCTGTACGGGGGGATTGGCGGGGTTCCCGGAGATTTACGGGAACACGTTTTCCAGACACACTTAGCAGGGTGACTAGTGGTACGGTTGACACAGTGCAGAGTTCTAAGTGAGCCTTACTCAATTGTGACTCAGTAAGCGGGAGGCCGGGCGAGCTCCGACTTACAATGATAAAAGCTTTTTTTCGCTATTTCCGAAAAAAATGACAAAGTCCAAGAACGCAGCGGGGGCTGCGGACAGACAGAGTCTGAGCGCGGACCGCGGGCGGCGGCCGGCAGACCGACGGTGGCAAAAGCTTTATATCGATCCGAAAAGCAAAGAGGCATTGTGTGTACCAAGACGGAGAAGGGACAAGCCTGCCGCTGGTGCCCTCGCGAGTGTCGTCTGCGTTAGACCTCTGTTCCCCGATCGATCCGGCTTGGTCGGTCCTACCTTTGGGAGAGGCCGAGTGGAAGCGACGGTCTCGACACGTGCGCCGAACTTCCGTGCTCGGCTCGTTACCATCTCCGGAGGTGGGCAGGTGGGTCTGCCGCGGGGCGGCCCGATTGCCGACCGAGGGCTTCATGCTTTGGGCGGAATTGACGTTGGGCATTCGCACGTTTGCACCACGATCGATTGACGGAGTCTCCCGCCGGCGGACGGGACTGCTGTGCGCATAGATGACGGGGGCCGGTCGAACGACCGTCGACCATCCCGAGAA
>NW_027276879.1:387500-417500 GCF_030028105.1 Mobula birostris | reverse complement strand
AATTGTCGGCCCATGGGCCAGCAAGGAGTTTCTGATGAACATCGGCCGGGACATTTTGACGGCGGGGCAAGAACTAGTTGTTATTGAGGGCGAAGGGTTTGTCCTCAGCTGGTTGATTGTCGAATAGTCGGGGCTGCCGGGCCGGTTACCGATTTGCCCGGCCGGCTTGGTTAACCATTTGCCCGGGCCGGGTTGGTTAGCGAATTGTCAGGTTTGGGCTTGGTTAACCATTTGCCCGGGCCGGGTTGGTTAGCGAATTGTCATGGTTGGGTTGGTTACCGAATTGTCGGGTTTGGGCTTGGTTAACGATTTGCCCGAGCAGGGTGGGTGAACACATTGTCAGGAGCGTGCGCAGTTGGTTCACGAAACTGCCTGTTCCGGGTTTCTAGAGCATTGTCAGGCCCGGCCGGCCGGGTTAGCGCCTTGCCAGACCCAACTTGACGAAATTCAGTGCAGCGCGGGTAATCGGCGGGAGTAACTATGACTCTCTTAAGGTAAGGAGGGGGGGCCCATGGGCCAGCAAGGAGTTTCTGATGAACATCGGCCGGGACATTTTGACGGCGGGGCAAGACGTAGTTGTTATTGAGGGTGAAGGGTTTCTCCTCAGCTGGTTGATTGTCGAATAGTCGGGGCTGCCGGGCCGGTTACCGATTTGCCCGGCCGGCTTGGTTAACCATTTGCCCGGGCCGGGTTGGTTAACGAATTGTCAGGTTTGGGCTTGGTTAACCATTTGCCCGGGCCGGGTTGGTTAGCGAATTGTCATGGTTGGGTTGGTTACCGAATTGTCGGGTTTGGGCTTGGTTAACGATTTGCCCGAGCAGGGTGGGTGAACACATTGTCAGGAGCGTGCGCAGTTGGTTCACGAAACTGCCTGTTCCGGGTTTCTAGAGCGTTGTCAGGCCCGGCCGGCCGGGTTAGCGGCTTGCCAGACCCAACTTGACGAAATTCAGTGCGGCGCGGGTAAACGGCGGGAGTAACTATGACTCTCTTAAGGTAAGGAGGGGGGCCCATGGGCCAGCAAGGAGTTTCTGATGAACATCGGCCGGGACATTTTGACGGCGGGGCAAGAACTAGTTGTTATTGAGGGTGAAGGGTTTGTCCTCAGCTGGTTGATTGTCGAATAGTCGGGGCTGCCGGGCCGGTTACCGATTTGCCCGGCCGGCTTGGTTAACCATTTGCCCGAGCCGGGTTGGTTAATGAATTGCCATGGCCGGGTTGGTTAACGCAGTTTCAGGGTTGGGCTTGATTAACGATTTGCCCGAGCAGGGTTGGCTAACGCATTGTCAGGAGCGTGCGCGGTTGGTTCACGAAACTGCCTGTTCCGGGTTTCTAGAGCGTGGTCAGGCCCGGCCGGCCGGGTTAGCAGGCTGCCAGACCCAACTTGACGAAATTCAGTGCGGCGCGGGTAAACGGCGGGAGTAACTATGACTCTCTTAAGGGAAGGAGGGGGGGCCCATGGGCCAGCAAGGAGTTTCTGATGAACATCGGCCGGGACATTTTGACGGCGGGGCAAGAACTAGTTGTTATTGAGGGCGAAGGGTTTGTCCTCAGCTGGTTGATTGTCGAATTGTCGGGACTGCCGGGCCGGTTAACGATTTGCTCGGCCGGCTTGGTTAACCATTTGCCCGGGCCGGGTTGGTTAACGAATTGTCAGGGTTGGGCTTGGTTACCCATTTGCCCGGCCCCGGGTTGGTTAGCGAATTGCCATGGTTGGGTTGGTTATCGAATTGTCGGGTTTGGGCTTGGTTACCGATTTGCCCGAGCAGGGTTGGCTAACGCATTGTCAGGAGCGTGCGCGGTTGGTTCACGAAACTGCCTGTTCCGGGTTTCTAGAGCGTTGTCAGGCCCGGCCGGCCGGGTTAGCGGCTTGCCAGACCCAACTTGACGAAATTCAGTGCGGCGCGGGTAAACGGCGGGAGTAACTATGACTCTCTTAAGGTAAGGAGGGGGGCCCATGGGCCAGCAAGGAGTTTCTGATGAACCTCGGCCGGGACATTTTGACGGCGGGGCAAGAACTAGTTGTTATTGAGGGCGAAGGGTTTGTCCTCAGCGGGTTGATTGTCGAATTGTCGGGACTGCCGGGCCGGTTAGCGATTTGCCCGGCCGGCTTGGTTAACCATTTGCCCGGGCCGGGTTGGTTAACGAATTGTCAGGGTTGGGCTTGGTTAACCATTTGCCCGGGCCGGGTTGGTTAGCGAATTGCCATGGTTGGGTTGGTTAACGAATTGTCGGGTTTGGGCTTGGTTAACGACTTGACCGTGCAGGGTTGGTTAACGCCTTGTCAGGAGCGTGCGCGGTTGGTTCACGAAACTGCCTGTTCCGGGTTTCTAGAGCATTGTCAGGCCCGGCCGGCCGGGTTAGCGGCTTGCCAGACCCAACTTGACGAAATTCAGTGCGGCGCGGGTAAACGGCGGGAGTAACTATGACTCTCTTAAGGTAAGGAGGGGGGCCCATGGGCCAGCAAGGAGTTTCTGATGAACATCGGCCGGGACATTTTGACGGCGGGGCAAGAACTAGTTGTTATTGAGGGTGAAGGGTTTGTCCTCAGCTGGTTGATTGTCGAATAGTCGGGGCTGCCGGGCCGGTTACCGATTTGCCCGGCCGGCTTGGTTAACCATTTGCCCGAGCCGGGTTGGTTAATGAATTGCCATGGCCGGGTTGGTTAACGCAGTTTCAGGGTTGGGCTTGATTAACGATTTGCCCGAGCAGGGTTGGCTAACGCATTGTCAGGAGCGTGCGCGGTTGGTTCACGAAACTGCCTGTTCCGGGTTTCTAGAGCGTTGTCAGGCCCGGCCGGCCGGGTTAGCGGGTTGCCAGACCCAACTTGACGAAATTCAGTGCGGCGCGGGTAAACGGCGGCAGTAACTATGACTCTCTTAAGGATAAGGAGGGGGGGCCCATGGGCCAGCAAGGAGTTTCTGATGAACATCGGCCGGGACATTTTGACGGCGGGGCAAGAACTATTTGTTATTGAGGGCGAAGGGTTTGTCCTCAGCTGGTTGATTGTCGAATTGTCGGGACTGCCGGGCCGGTTAACCATTTGCCCGGCCGGCTTGGTTAACCATTTGCCCGAGCAGGGTTGGCTAACGCATTGTCAGGAGCGTGCGCGGTTGGTTCACGAAACTGCCTGTTCCGGGTTTCTAGAGCGTTGTCAGGCCCGGCCGGCCGGGTTAGCGGCTTGCCAGACCCAACTTGACGAAATTCAGTGCGGCGCGGGTAAACGGCGGGAGTAACTATGACTCTCTTAAGGTATGGAGGGGGGCCCATGGGCCAGCAAGGAGTTTCTGATGAACATCGGCCAGGACATTTTGACGGCGGGGCAAGACGTAGTTGTTATTGAGGGTGAAGGGTTTGTCCTCAGCTGGTTGATTGTCGAATAGTCGGGGCTGCCGGGCCGGTTACCGATTTGCCCGGCCGGCTTGGTTAACCATTTGCCCGGGCAGGGTTGGTTAACGAATTGTCAGGGTTGGGCTTGCTTAACCATTTGCCCGGGCCGGGTTGGTTAGCGAATTGCCATGGTTGGGTTGGTTAACGAATTGTCGGGTTTGGGCTTGGTTAACGATTTGCCCGAGCAGGGCGGGTGAACGCATTGTCAGGAGCGTGCGCGGTTGGTTCACGAAACTGCCTGTTCCGGGTTTCGAGAGCGTTGTCAGGCCCGGCCGGCCGGGTTAGCGGGTTGCCAGACCCAACTTGACGAAATTCAGTGCGGCGCGGGTAAACGGCGGGAGTAACTATGACTCTCTTAAGTCTCTTAAGGAGGGGGGGCCCATGGGCCAGCAAGGAGTTTCTGATGAACATCGGCCGGGACATTTTGACGGCGGGGCAAGAACTAGTTGTTATTGAGGGCGAAGGGTTTGTCCTCAGCTGGTTGATTGTCGAATTGTCGGGACTGCCGGGCCGGTTAACGATTTGCCCGGCCGGCTTGGTTAACCATTTGCCCGAGCCGGGTTGGTTACCGAATTGTCAGGGTTGGGCTTGGTTAACCATTTGCCCGAGCCGGGTTGGTTAATGAATTGCCATGGCCGGGTTGGTTAACGAATTGTCGGGTTTGGGCTTGGTTAACGACTTGACCGTGCAGGGTTGGTTAACGCCTTGTCAGGAGCGTGCGCGGTTGGTTCACGAAGAGGGGGGGGCCCATGGGCCAGCAAGGAGTTTCTGATGAACATCGGCCGGGACATTTTGACGGCGGGGCAAGAACTAGTTGTTATTGAGGGCGAAGGGTTTGTCCTCAGCTGGTTGATTGTCGAATTGTCGGGACTGCCGGGCCGGTTAACGATTTGCCCGGCCGGCTTGGTTAACCATTTGCCCGAGCCGGGTTGGTTACCGAATTGTCAGGGTTGGGCTTGGTTAACCATTTGCCCGAGCCGGGTTGGTTAATGAATTGCCATGGCCGGGTTGGTTAACGAATTGTCGGGTTTGGGCTTGGTTAACGACTTGACCGTGCAGGGTTGGTTAACGCCTTGTCAGGAGCGTGCGCGGTTGGTTCACGAAGAGGGGGGGGCCCATGGGCCAGCAAGGAGTTTCTGATGAACATCGGCCGGGACATTTTGACGGCGGGGCAAGAACTAGTTGTTATTGAGGGCGAAGGGTTTGTCCTCAGCTGGTTGATTGTCGAATTGTCGGGACTGCCGGGCCGGTTAACGATTTGCCCGGCCGGCTTGGTTAACCATTTGCCCGAGCCGGGTTGGTTACCGAATTGTCCGGGTTGGGCTTGGTTAACCATTTGTACGAGCCGGGTTGGTTAGTGAATTGCCATGGCCGGGTTGGTTAACGCAGTTTCAGGGTTGGGCTTGATTAACGATTTGCCCGAGCAGGGTTGGCTAACGCATTGTCAGGAGCGTGCGCGGTTGGTTCACGAAACTGCCTGTTCCGGGTTTCTAGAGCGTCGTCAGGCCCGGCCGGCCGGGTTAGCGGGTTGCCAGACCCAACTTGACGAAATTCAGGGCGGCGCGGGTAAACGGCGGGAGTAACTATGACTCTCTTAAGGTAAGGAGGGGGGCCCATGGGCCAGCAAGGAGTTTCTGATGAACATCGGCCGGGACATTTTGACGGCGGGGCAAGAACTAGTTGTTATTGAGGGCGAAGGGTTTGTCCTCAGCTGGTTGATTGTCGAATTGTCGGGACTGCCGGGCCGGTTAACGATTTGCCCGGCCGGCTTGGTTAACTATTTGCCCGGGCCGGGTTGGTTAACTAATTGTCAGGGTTGGGCTTGGTTAACCATTTGCCTGAGCCGGGTTGGTTAATGAATTGCCATGGCCGGGTTGATTAACGCATTGTCAGGGTTGGGCTTGGTTAACGATTTGCCCGAGCAGGGCGGGTGAACGCATTGTCAGGAGCGTGCGCGGTTGGTTCACGAAACTGCCTGTTCCGGGTTTCTAGAGCGTTGTCAGGCCCGGCCGGCCGGGTTAGCGGGTTGCCCGACCCAACTTGACGACATTCAGTGCGGCGCGGGTAAACGGCGGGAGTAACTATGACTCTCTTAAGGTAAGGAGGGGGGCCCATGGGCCAGCAAGGAGTTTCTGATGAACATCGGCCGGGACATTTTGACGGCGGGGCAAGAACTAGTTGTTATTGAGGGCGAAGGGTTTGTCCTCAGCTGGTTGATTGTCGAATTGTCGGGACTGCCGGGCCGGTTAACGATTTGCCCGGCCGGCTTGGTTAACCATTTGCCCGAGCCGGGTTGGTTACCGAATTGTCAGGGTTGGGCTTGGTTAACCATTTGCCCGAGCCGGGTTGGTTAATGAATTGCCATGGCCGGGTTGGTTAACGCAGTTTCAGGGTTGGGCTTGATTAACGATTTGCCCGAGCAGGGTTGGCTAACGCACTGTCAGGAGCGTGCGCGGTTGGTTCACGAAACTGCCTGTTCCGGGTTTCTAGAGCGTTGTCAGGCCCGGCCGGCCGGGTTAGCGGGTTGCCAGACCCAACTTGACGACATTCAGTGCGGCGCGGGTAAACGGCGGGAGTAACTATGACTCTCTTAAGGGAAGGAGGGGGGGCCCATGGGCCAGCAAGGAGTTTCTGATGAACATCGGCCGGGACATTTTGACGGCGGGGCAAGAACTAGTTGTTATTGAGGGCGAAGGGTTTGTCCTCAGCTGGTTGATTGTCGAATTGTCGGGACTGCCGGGCCGGTTAACGATTTGCCCGGCCGGCTTGGTTAACCATTTGCCCGGGCCGGGTTGGTTAACGAATTGTCAGGGTTGGGCTTGGTTAACCATTTGCCCGGGCCGGGTTGGTTAGCGAATTGCCATGGTTGGGTTGGTTAACGAATTGTCGGGTTTGGGCTTGGTTAACGACTTGACCGTGCAGGGTTGGTTAACGCCTTGTCAGGAGCGTGCGCGGTTGGTTCACGAAACTGCCTGTTCCGGGTTTCTAGAGCGTTGTCAGGCCCGGCCGGCCGGGTTAGCGGCTTGCCAGACCCAACTTGACGAAATTCAGTGCGGCGCGGGTAAACGGCGGGAGTAACTATGACTCTCTTAAGGTAAGGAGGGGGGCCCATGGGCCAGCAAGGAGTTTCTGATGAACATCGGCCGGGACATTTTGACGGCGGGGCAAGAACTAGTTGTTATTGAGGGTGAAGGGTTTGTCCTCAGCTGGTTGATTGTCGAATAGTCGGGGCTGCCGGGCCGGTTACCGATTTGCCCGGCCGGCTTGGTTAACCATTTGCCCGAGCCGGGTTGGTTAATGAATTGCCATGGCCGGGTTGGTTAACGCAGTTTCAGGGTTGGGCTTGATTAACGATTTGCCCGAGCAGGGTTGGCTAACGCATTGTCAGGAGCGTGCGCGGTTGGTTCACGAAACTGCCTGTTCCGGGTTTCTAGAGCGTGGTCAGGCCCGGCCGGCCGGGTTAGCAGGCTGCCAGACCCAACTTGACGAAATTCAGTGCGGCGCGGGTAAACGGCGGGAGTAACTATGACTCTCTTAAGGGAAGGAGGGGGGGCCCATGGGCCAGCAAGGAGTTTCTGATGAACATCGGCCGGGACATTTTGACGGCGGGGCAAGAACTAGTTGTTATTGAGGGCGAAGGGTTTGTCCTCAGCTGGTTGATTGTCGAATTGTCGGGACTGCCGGGCCGGTTAACGATTTGCCCGGCCGGCTTGGTTAACCATTTGCCCGGGCCGGGTTGGTTAACGAATTGTCAGGGTTGGGCTTGGTTACCCATTTGCCCGGCCCCGGGTTGGTTAGCGAATTGCCATGGTTGGGTTGGTTATCGAATTGTCGGGTTTGGGCTTGGTTACCGATTTGCCCGAGCAGGGTTGGCTAACGCATTGTCAGGAGCGTGCGCGGTTGGTTCACGAAACTGCCTGTTCCGGGTTTCTAGAGCGTTGTCAGGCCCGGCCGGCCGGGTTAGCGGCTTGCCAGACCCAACTTGACGAAATTCAGTGCGGCGCGGGTAAACGGCGGGAGTAACTATGACTCTCTTAAGGTAAGGAGGGGGGCCCATGGGCCAGCAAGGAGTTTCTGATGAACCTCGGCCGGGACATTTTGACGGCGGGGCAAGAACTAGTTGTTATTGAGGGCGAAGGGTTTGTCCTCAGCGGGTTGATTGTCGAATTGTCGGGACTGCCGGGCCGGTTAGCGATTTGCCCGGCCGGCTTGGTTAACCATTTGCCCGGGCCGGGTTGGTTAACGAATTGTCAGGGTTGGGCTTGGTTAACCATTTGCCCGGGCCGGGTTGGTTAGCGAATTGCCATGGTTGGGTTGGTTAACGAATTGTCGGGTTTGGGCTTGGTTAACGACTTGACCGTGCAGGGTTGGTTAACGCCTTGTCAGGAGCGTGCGCGGTTGGTTCACGAAACTGCCTGTTCCGGGTTTCTAGAGCATTGTCAGGCCCGGCCGGCCGGGTTAGCGGCTTGCCAGACCCAACTTGACGAAATTCAGTGCGGCGCGGGTAAACGGCGGGAGTAACTATGACTCTCTTAAGGTAAGGAGGGGGGCCCATGGGCCAGCAAGGAGTTTCTGATGAACATCGGCCGGGACATTTTGACGGCGGGGCAAGAACTAGTTGTTATTGAGGGTGAAGGGTTTGTCCTCAGCTGGTTGATTGTCGAATAGTCGGGGCTGCCGGGCCGGTTACCGATTTGCCCGGCCGGCTTGGTTAACCATTTGCCCGAGCCGGGTTGGTTAATGAATTGCCATGGCCGGGTTGGTTAACGCAGTTTCAGGGTTGGGCTTGATTAACGATTTGCCCGAGCAGGGTTGGCTAACGCATTGTCAGGAGCGTGCGCGGTTGGTTCACGAAACTGCCTGTTCCGGGTTTCTAGAGCGTTGTCAGGCCCGGCCGGCCGGGTTAGCGGGTTGCCAGACCCAACTTGACGAAATTCAGTGCGGCGCGGGTAAACGGCGGCAGTAACTATGACTCTCTTAAGGATAAGGAGGGGGGGCCCATGGGCCAGCAAGGAGTTTCTGATGAACATCGGCCGGGACATTTTGACGGCGGGGCAAGAACTAGTTGTTATTGAGGGCGAAGGGTTTGTCCTCAGCTGGTTGATTGTCGAATTGTCGGGACTGCCGGGCCGGTTAACCATTTGCCCGGCCGGCTTGGTTAACCATTTGCCCGAGCAGGGTTGGCTAACGCATTGTCAGGAGCGTGCGCGGTTGGTTCACGAAACTGCCTGTTCCGGGTTTCTAGAGCGTTGTCAGGCCCGGCCGGCCGGGTTAGCGGCTTGCCAGACCCAACTTGACGAAATTCAGTGCGGCGCGGGTAAACGGCGGGAGTAACTATGACTCTCTTAAGGTATGGAGGGGGGCCCATGGGCCAGCAAGGAGTTTCTGATGAACATCGGCCAGGACATTTTGACGGCGGGGCAAGACGTAGTTGTTATTGAGGGTGAAGGGTTTGTCCTCAGCTGGTTGATTGTCGAATAGTCGGGGCTGCCGGGCCGGTTACCGATTTGCCCGGCCGGCTTGGTTAACCATTTGCCCGGGCAGGGTTGGTTAACGAATTGTCAGGGTTGGGCTTGCTTAACCATTTGCCCGGGCCGGGTTGGTTAGCGAATTGCCATGGTTGGGTTGGTTAACGAATTGTCGGGTTTGGGCTTGGTTAACGATTTGCCCGAGCAGGGCGGGTGAACGCATTGTCAGGAGCGTGCGCGGTTGGTTCACGAAACTGCCTGTTCCGGGTTTCGAGAGCGTTGTCAGGCCCGGCCGGCCGGGTTAGCGGGTTGCCAGACCCAACTTGACGAAATTCAGTGCGGCGCGGGTAAACGGCGGGAGTAACTATGACTCTCTTAAGTCTCTTAAGGAGGGGGGGCCCATGGGCCAGCAAGGAGTTTCTGATGAACATCGGCCGGGACATTTTGACGGCGGGGCAAGAACTAGTTGTTATTGAGGGCGAAGGGTTTGTCCTCAGCTGGTTGATTGTCGAATTGTCGGGACTGCCGGGCCGGTTAACGATTTGCCCGGCCGGCTTGGTTAACCATTTGCCCGAGCCGGGTTGGTTACCGAATTGTCAGGGTTGGGCTTGGTTAACCATTTGCCCGAGCCGGGTTGGTTAATGAATTGCCATGGCCGGGTTGGTTAACGCAGTTTCAGGGTTGGGCTTGATTAACGATTTGCCCGAGCAGGGTTGGCTAACGCACTGTCAGGAGCGTGCGCGGTTGGTTCACGAAACTGCCTGTTCCGGGTTTCTAGAGCGTTGTCAGGCCCGGCCGGCCGGGTTAGCGGGTTGCCAGACCCAACTTGACGAAATTCAGTGCGGCGCGGGTAAACGGCGGGAGTAACTATGACTCTCTTAAGGTAAGGAGGGGGGCCCATGGGCCAGCAAGGAGTTTCTGATGAACATCGGCCGGGACATTTTGACGGCGGGGCAAGACGTAGTTGTTTTTGAGGGCGAAGGGTTTGTCCTCAGCTGGTTGATTGTCGAATTGTCGGGACTGCCGGGCCGGTTAACGATTTGCCCGGCCGGCTTGGTTAACCATTTGCCCGAGCCGGGTTGGTTACCGAATTGTCAGGGTTGGGCTTGGTTAACCATTTGCCCGAGCCGGGTTGGTTAATGAATTGCCATGGCCGGGTTGGTTAACGCAGTTTCAGGGTTGGGCTTGATTAACGATTTGCCCGAGCAGGGTTGGCTAACGCACTGTCAGGAGCGTGCGCGGTTGGTTCACGAAACTGCCTGTTCCGGGTTTCTAGAGCGTTGTCAGGCCCGGCCGGCCGGGTTAGCGGGTTGCCAGACCCAACTTGACGACATTCAGTGCGGCGCGGGTAAACGGCGGGAGTAACTATGACTCTCTTAAGGTAAGGAGGGGGGCCCATGGGCCAGCAAGGAGTTTCTGATGAACATCGGCCGGGACATTTTGACGGCGGGGCAAGAACTAGTTGTTATTGAGGGTGAAGGGTTTGTCCTCAGCTGGTTGATTGTCGAATAGTCGGGGCTGCCGGGCCGGTTACCGATTTGCCCGGCCGGCTTGGTTAACCATTTGCCCGAGCCGGGTTGGTTAATGAATTGCCATGGCCGGGTTGGTTAACGCAGTTTCAGGGTTGGGCTTGATTAACGATTTGCCCGAGCAGGGTTGGCTAACGCATTGTCAGGAGCGTGCGCGGTTGGTTCACGAAACTGCCTGTTCCGGGTTTCTAGAGCGTGGTCAGGCCCGGCCGGCCGGGTTAGCAGGCTGCCAGACCCAACTTGACGAAATTCAGTGCGGCGCGGGTAAACGGCGGGAGTAACTATGACTCTCTTAAGGGAAGGAGGGGGGGCCCATGGGCCAGCAAGGAGTTTCTGATGAACATCGGCCGGGACATTTTGACGGCGGGGCAAGAACTAGTTGTTATTGAGGGCGAAGGGTTTGTCCTCAGCTGGTTGATTGTCGAATTGTCGGGACTGCCGGGCCGGTTAACGATTTGCCCGGCCGGCTTGGTTAACCATTTGCCCGGGCCGGGTTGGTTAACGAATTGTCAGGGTTGGGCTTGGTTACCCATTTGCCCGGCCCCGGGTTGGTTAGCGAATTGCCATGGTTGGGTTGGTTATCGAATTGTCGGGTTTGGGCTTGGTTACCGATTTGCCCGAGCAGGGTTGGCTAACGCATTGTCAGGAGCGTGCGCGGTTGGTTCACGAAACTGCCTGTTCCGGGTTTCTAGAGCGTTGTCAGGCCCGGCCGGCCGGGTTAGCGGCTTGCCAGACCCAACTTGACGAAATTCAGTGCGGCGCGGGTAAACGGCGGGAGTAACTATGACTCTCTTAAGGTAAGGAGGGGGGCCCATGGGCCAGCAAGGAGTTTCTGATGAACCTCGGCCGGGACATTTTGACGGCGGGGCAAGAACTAGTTGTTATTGAGGGCGAAGGGTTTGTCCTCAGCGGGTTGATTGTCGAATTGTCGGGACTGCCGGGCCGGTTAGCGATTTGCCCGGCCGGCTTGGTTAACCATTTGCCCGGGCCGGGTTGGTTAACGAATTGTCAGGGTTGGGCTTGGTTAACCATTTGCCCGGGCCGGGTTGGTTAGCGAATTGCCATGGTTGGGTTGGTTAACGAATTGTCGGGTTTGGGCTTGGTTAACGACTTGACCGTGCAGGGTTGGTTAACGCCTTGTCAGGAGCGTGCGCGGTTGGTTCACGAAACTGCCTGTTCCGGGTTTCTAGAGCGTTGTCAGGCCCGGCCGGCCGGGTTAGCGGGTTGCCAGACCCAACTTGACGAAATTCAGTGCGGCGCGGGTAAACGGCGGGAGTAACTATGACTCTCTTAAGGTTAAGGAGGGGGGCCCATGGGCCAGCAAGGAGTTTCTGATGAACATCGGCCGGGACATTTTGACGGCGGGGCAAGAACTAGTTGTTATTGAGGGTGAAGGGTTTGTCCTCAGCTGGTTGATTGTCGAATAGTCGGGGCTGCCGGGCCGGTTACCGATTTGCCCGGCCGGCTTGGTTAACCATTTGCCCGAGCCGGGTTGGTTAATGAATTGCCATGGCCGGGTTGGTTAACGCAGTTTCAGGGTTGGGCTTGATTAACGATTTGCCCGAGCAGGGTTGGCTAACGCATTGTCAGGAGCGTGCGCGGTTGGTTCACGAAACTGCCTGTTCCGGGTTTCTAGAGCGTTGTCAGGCCCGGCCGGCCGGGTTAGCGGGTTGCCAGACCCAACTTGACGAAATTCAGTGCGGCGCGGGTAAACGGCGGGAGTAACTATGACTCTCTTAAGGTTAAGGAGGGGGGCCCATGGGCCAGCAAGGAGTTTCTGGTGAACATCGGCCGGGACATTTTGACGGCGGGGCAAGACGTCGTTGTTATTGAGGGTGAAGGGTTTGTCCTCAGCTGGTTGATTGTCGAATTGTCGGGACTGCCGGGCCGGTTACCGATTTGCCCGGCCGGCTTGGTTAACCATTTGCCCGAGCCGGGTTGGTTAATGAATTGCCATGGCCGGGTTGGTTAACGCAGTTTCAGGGTTGGGCTTGATTAACGATTTGCCCGAGCAGGGTTGGCTAACGCATTGTCAGGAGCGTGCGCGGTTGGTTCACGAAACTGCCTGTTCCGGGTTTCTAGAGCGTGGTCAGGCCCGGCCGGCCGGGTTAGCAGGCTGCCAGACCCAACTTGACGAAATTCAGTGCGGCGCGGGTAAACGGCGGGAGTAACTATGACTCTCTTAAGGGAAGGAGGGGGGGCCCATGGGCCAGCAAGGAGTTTCTGATGAACATCGGCCGGGACATTTTGACGGCGGGGCAAGAACTAGTTGTTATTGAGGGCGAAGGGTTTGTCCTCAGCTGGTTGATTGTCGAATTGTCGGGACTGCCGGGCCGGTTAACGATTTGCTCGGCCGGCTTGGTTAACCATTTGCCCGGGCCGGGTTGGTTAACGAATTGTCAGGGTTGGGCTTGGTTACCCATTTGCCCGGCCCCGGGTTGGTTAGCGAATTGCCATGGTTGGGTTGGTTATCGAATTGTCGGGTTTGGGCTTGGTTACCGATTTGCCCGAGCAGGGTTGGCTAACGCATTGTCAGGAGCGTGCGCGGTTGGTTCACGAAACTGCCTGTTCCGGGTTTCTAGAGCGTTGTCAGGCCCGGCCGGCCGGGTTAGCGGCTTGCCAGACCCAACTTGACGAAATTCAGTGCGGCGCGGGTAAACGGCGGGAGTAACTATGACTCTCTTAAGGTAAGGAGGGGGGCCCATGGGCCAGCAAGGAGTTTCTGATGAACCTCGGCCGGGACATTTTGACGGCGGGGCAAGAACTAGTTGTTATTGAGGGCGAAGGGTTTGTCCTCAGCGGGTTGATTGTCGAATTGTCGGGACTGCCGGGCCGGTTAGCGATTTGCCCGGCCGGCTTGGTTAACCATTTGCCCGGGCCGGGTTGGTTAACGAATTGTCAGGGTTGGGCTTGGTTAACCATTTGCCCGGGCCGGGTTGGTTAGCGAATTGCCATGGTTGGGTTGGTTAACGAATTGTCGGGTTTGGGCTTGGTTAACGACTTGACCGTGCAGGGTTGGTTAACGCCTTGTCAGGAGCGTGCGCGGTTGGTTCACGAAACTGCCTGTTCCGGGTTTCTAGAGCATTGTCAGGCCCGGCCGGCCGGGTTAGCGGCTTGCCAGACCCAACTTGACGAAATTCAGTGCGGCGCGGGTAAACGGCGGGAGTAACTATGACTCTCTTAAGGTAAGGAGGGGGGCCCATGGGCCAGCAAGGAGTTTCTGATGAACATCGGCCGGGACATTTTGACGGCGGGGCAAGAACTAGTTGTTATTGAGGGTGAAGGGTTTGTCCTCAGCTGGTTGATTGTCGAATAGTCGGGGCTGCCGGGCCGGTTACCGATTTGCCCGGCCGGCTTGGTTAACCATTTGCCCGAGCCGGGTTGGTTAATGAATTGCCATGGCCGGGTTGGTTAACGCAGTTTCAGGGTTGGGCTTGATTAACGATTTGCCCGAGCAGGGTTGGCTAACGCATTGTCAGGAGCGTGCGCGGTTGGTTCACGAAACTGCCTGTTCCGGGTTTCTAGAGCGTTGTCAGGCCCGGCCGGCCGGGTTAGCGGGTTGCCAGACCCAACTTGACGAAATTCAGTGCGGCGCGGGTAAACGGCGGCAGTAACTATGACTCTCTTAAGGATAAGGAGGGGGGGCCCATGGGCCAGCAAGGAGTTTCTGATGAACATCGGCCGGGACATTTTGACGGCGGGGCAAGAACTATTTGTTATTGAGGGCGAAGGGTTTGTCCTCAGCTGGTTGATTGTCGAATTGTCGGGACTGCCGGGCCGGTTAACCATTTGCCCGGCCGGCTTGGTTAACCATTTGCCCGAGCAGGGTTGGCTAACGCATTGTCAGGAGCGTGCGCGGTTGGTTCACGAAACTGCCTGTTCCGGGTTTCTAGAGCGTTGTCAGGCCCGGCCGGCCGGGTTAGCGGCTTGCCAGACCCAACTTGACGAAATTCAGTGCGGCGCGGGTAAACGGCGGGAGTAACTATGACTCTCTTAAGGTATGGAGGGGGGCCCATGGGCCAGCAAGGAGTTTCTGATGAACATCGGCCAGGACATTTTGACGGCGGGGCAAGACGTAGTTGTTATTGAGGGTGAAGGGTTTGTCCTCAGCTGGTTGATTGTCGAATAGTCGGGGCTGCCGGGCCGGTTACCGATTTGCCCGGCCGGCTTGGTTAACCATTTGCCCGGGCAGGGTTGGTTAACGAATTGTCAGGGTTGGGCTTGCTTAACCATTTGCCCGGGCCGGGTTGGTTAGCGAATTGCCATGGTTGGGTTGGTTAACGAATTGTCGGGTTTGGGCTTGGTTAACGATTTGCCCGAGCAGGGCGGGTGAACGCATTGTCAGGAGCGTGCGCGGTTGGTTCACGAAACTGCCTGTTCCGGGTTTCGAGAGCGTTGTCAGGCCCGGCCGGCCGGGTTAGCGGGTTGCCAGACCCAACTTGACGAAATTCAGTGCGGCGCGGGTAAACGGCGGGAGTAACTATGACTCTCTTAAGTCTCTTAAGGAGGGGGGGCCCATGGGCCAGCAAGGAGTTTCTGATGAACATCGGCCGGGACATTTTGACGGCGGGGCAAGAACTAGTTGTTATTGAGGGCGAAGGGTTTGTCCTCAGCTGGTTGATTGTCGAATTGTCGGGACTGCCGGGCCGGTTAACGATTTGCCCGGCCGGCTTGGTTAACCATTTGCCCGAGCCGGGTTGGTTACCGAATTGTCAGGGTTGGGCTTGGTTAACCATTTGCCCGAGCCGGGTTGGTTAATGAATTGCCATGGCCGGGTTGGTTAACGAATTGTCGGGTTTGGGCTTGGTTAACGACTTGACCGTGCAGGGTTGGTTAACGCCTTGTCAGGAGCGTGCGCGGTTGGTTCACGAAGAGGGGGGGGCCCATGGGCCAGCAAGGAGTTTCTGATGAACATCGGCCGGGACATTTTGACGGCGGGGCAAGAACTAGTTGTTATTGAGGGCGAAGGGTTTGTCCTCAGCTGGTTGATTGTCGAATTGTCGGGACTGCCGGGCCGGTTAACGATTTGCCCGGCCGGCTTGGTTAACCATTTGCCCGAGCCGGGTTGGTTACCGAATTGTCAGGGTTGGGCTTGGTTAACCATTTGCCCGAGCCGGGTTGGTTAATGAATTGCCATGGCCGGGTTGGTTAACGAATTGTCGGGTTTGGGCTTGGTTAACGACTTGACCGTGCAGGGTTGGTTAACGCCTTGTCAGGAGCGTGCGCGGTTGGTTCACGAAGAGGGGGGGGCCCATGGGCCAGCAAGGAGTTTCTGATGAACATCGGCCGGGACATTTTGACGGCGGGGCAAGAACTAGTTGTTATTGAGGGCGAAGGGTTTGTCCTCAGCTGGTTGATTGTCGAATTGTCGGGACTGCCGGGCCGGTTAACGATTTGCCCGGCCGGCTTGGTTAACCATTTGCCCGAGCCGGGTTGGTTACCGAATTGTCCGGGTTGGGCTTGGTTAACCATTTGTACGAGCCGGGTTGGTTAGTGAATTGCCATGGCCGGGTTGGTTAACGCAGTTTCAGGGTTGGGCTTGATTAACGATTTGCCCGAGCAGGGTTGGCTAACGCATTGTCAGGAGCGTGCGCGGTTGGTTCACGAAACTGCCTGTTCCGGGTTTCTAGAGCGTCGTCAGGCCCGGCCGGCCGGGTTAGCGGGTTGCCAGACCCAACTTGACGAAATTCAGGGCGGCGCGGGTAAACGGCGGGAGTAACTATGACTCTCTTAAGGTAAGGAGGGGGGCCCATGGGCCAGCAAGGAGTTTCTGATGAACATCGGCCGGGACATTTTGACGGCGGGGCAAGAACTAGTTGTTATTGAGGGCGAAGGGTTTGTCCTCAGCTGGTTGATTGTCGAATTGTCGGGACTGCCGGGCCGGTTAACGATTTGCCCGGCCGGCTTGGTTAACTATTTGCCCGGGCCGGGTTGGTTAACTAATTGTCAGGGTTGGGCTTGGTTAACCATTTGCCTGAGCCGGGTTGGTTAATGAATTGCCATGGCCGGGTTGATTAACGCATTGTCAGGGTTGGGCTTGGTTAACGATTTGCCCGAGCAGGGCGGGTGAACGCATTGTCAGGAGCGTGCGCGGTTGGTTCACGAAACTGCCTGTTCCGGGTTTCTAGAGCGTTGTCAGGCCCGGCCGGCCGGGTTAGCGGGTTGCCAGACCCAACTTGACGACATTCAGTGCGGCGCGGGTAAACGGCGGGAGTAACTATGACTCTCTTAAGGTAAGGAGGGGGGCCCATGGGCCAGCAAGGAGTTTCTGATGAACATCGGCCGGGACATTTTGACGGCGGGGCAAGAACTAGTTGTTATTGAGGGCGAAGGGTTTGTCCTCAGCTGGTTGATTGTCGAATTGTCGGGACTGCCGGGCCGGTTAACGATTTGCCCGGCCGGCTTGGTTAACCATTTGCCCGAGCCGGGTTGGTTACCGAATTGTCAGGGTTGGGCTTGGTTAACCATTTGCCCGAGCCGGGTTGGTTAATGAATTGCCATGGCCGGGTTGGTTAACGCAGTTTCAGGGTTGGGCTTGATTAACGATTTGCCCGAGCAGGGTTGGCTAACGCACTGTCAGGAGCGTGCGCGGTTGGTTCACGAAACTGCCTGTTCCGGGTTTCTAGAGCGTTGTCAGGCCCGGCCGGCCGGGTTAGCGGGTTGCCAGACCCAACTTGACGACATTCAGTGCGGCGCGGGTAAACGGCGGGAGTAACTATGACTCTCTTAAGGGAAGGAGGGGGGGCCCATGGGCCAGCAAGGAGTTTCTGATGAACATCGGCCGGGACATTTTGACGGCGGGGCAAGAACTAGTTGTTATTGAGGGCGAAGGGTTTGTCCTCAGCTGGTTGATTGTCGAATTGTCGGGACTGCCGGGCCGGTTAACGATTTGCCCGGCCGGCTTGGTTAACCATTTGCCCGGGCCGGGTTGGTTAACGAATTGTCAGGGTTGGGCTTGGTTAACCATTTGCCCGGGCCGGGTTGGTTAGCGAATTGCCATGGTTGGGTTGGTTAACGAATTGTCGGGTTTGGGCTTGGTTAACGACTTGACCGTGCAGGGTTGGTTAACGCCTTGTCAGGAGCGTGCGCGGTTGGTTCACGAAACTGCCTGTTCCGGGTTTCTAGAGCGTTGTCAGGCCCGGCCGGCCGGGTTAGCGGCTTGCCAGACCCAACTTGACGAAATTCAGTGCGGCGCGGGTAAACGGCGGGAGTAACTATGACTCTCTTAAGGTAAGGAGGGGGGCCCATGGGCCAGCAAGGAGTTTCTGATGAACATCGGCCGGGACATTTTGACGGCGGGGCAAGAACTAGTTGTTATTGAGGGTGAAGGGTTTGTCCTCAGCTGGTTGATTGTCGAATAGTCGGGGCTGCCGGGCCGGTTACCGATTTGCCCGGCCGGCTTGGTTAACCATTTGCCCGAGCCGGGTTGGTTAATGAATTGCCATGGCCGGGTTGGTTAACGCAGTTTCAGGGTTGGGCTTGATTAACGATTTGCCCGAGCAGGGTTGGCTAACGCATTGTCAGGAGCGTGCGCGGTTGGTTCACGAAACTGCCTGTTCCGGGTTTCTAGAGCGTGGTCAGGCCCGGCCGGCCGGGTTAGCAGGCTGCCAGACCCAACTTGACGAAATTCAGTGCGGCGCGGGTAAACGGCGGGAGTAACTATGACTCTCTTAAGGGAAGGAGGGGGGGCCCATGGGCCAGCAAGGAGTTTCTGATGAACATCGGCCGGGACATTTTGACGGCGGGGCAAGAACTAGTTGTTATTGAGGGCGAAGGGTTTGTCCTCAGCTGGTTGATTGTCGAATTGTCGGGACTGCCGGGCCGGTTAACGATTTGCCCGGCCGGCTTGGTTAACCATTTGCCCGGGCCGGGTTGCTTAACGAATTGTCAGGGTTGGGCTTGGTTACCCATTTGCCCGGCCCCGGGTTGGTTAGCGAATTGCCATGGTTGGGTTGGTTATCGAATTGTCGGGTTTGGGCTTGGTTACCGATTTGCCCGAGCAGGGTTGGCTAACGCATTGTCAGGAGCGTGCGCGGTTGGTTCACGAAACTGCCTGTTCCGGGTTTCTAGAGCGTTGTCAGGCCCGGCCGGCCGGGTTAGCGGCTTGCCAGACCCAACTTGACGAAATTCAGTGCGGCGCGGGTAAACGGCGGGAGTAACTATGACTCTCTTAAGGTAAGGAGGGGGGCCCATGGGCCAGCAAGGAGTTTCTGATGAACCTCGGCCGGGACATTTTGACGGCGGGGCAAGAACTAGTTGTTATTGAGGGCGAAGGGTTTGTCCTCAGCGGGTTGATTGTCGAATTGTCGGGACTGCCGGGCCGGTTAGCGATTTGCCCGGCCGGCTTGGTTAACCATTTGCCCGGGCCGGGTTGGTTAACGAATTGTCAGGGTTGGGCTTGGTTAACCATTTGCCCGGGCCGGGTTGGTTAGCGAATTGCCATGGTTGGGTTGGTTAACGAATTGTCGGGTTTGGGCTTGGTTAACGACTTGACCGTGCAGGGTTGGTTAACGCCTTGTCAGGAGCGTGCGCGGTTGGTTCACGAAACTGCCTGTTCCGGGTTTCTAGAGCATTGTCAGGCCCGGCCGGCCGGGTTAGCGGCTTGCCAGACCCAACTTGACGAAATTCAGTGCGGCGCGGGTAAACGGCGGGAGTAACTATGACTCTCTTAAGGTAAGGAGGGGGGCCCATGGGCCAGCAAGGAGTTTCTGATGAACATCGGCCGGGACATTTTGACGGCGGGGCAAGAACTAGTTGTTATTGAGGGTGAAGGGTTTGTCCTCAGCTGGTTGATTGTCGAATAGTCGGGGCTGCCGGGCCGGTTACCGATTTGCCCGGCCGGCTTGGTTAACCATTTGCCCGAGCCGGGTTGGTTAATGAATTGCCATGGCCGGGTTGGTTAACGCAGTTTCAGGGTTGGGCTTGATTAACGATTTGCCCGAGCAGGGTTGGCTAACGCATTGTCAGGAGCGTGCGCGGTTGGTTCACGAAACTGCCTGTTCCGGGTTTCTAGAGCGTTGTCAGGCCCGGCCGGCCGGGTTAGCGGGTTGCCAGACCCAACTTGACGAAATTCAGTGCGGCGCGGGTAAACGGCGGGAGTAACTATGACTCTCTTAAGGTTAAGGAGGGGGGCCCATGGGCCAGCAAGGAGTTTCTGGTGAACATCGGCCGGGACATTTTGACGGCGGGGCAAGACGTCGTTGTTATTGAGGGTGAAGGGTTTGTCCTCAGCTGGTTGATTGTCGAATTGTCGGGACTGCCGGGCCGGTTACCGATTTGCCCGGCCGGCTTGGTTAACCATTTGCCCGAGCCGGGTTGGTTAATGAATTGCCATGGCCGGGTTGGTTAACGCAGTTTCAGGGTTGGGCTTGATTAACGATTTGCCCGAGCAGGGTTGGCTAACGCACTGTCAGGAGCGTGCGCGGTTGGTTCACGAAACTGCCTGTTCCGGGTTTCTAGAGCGTTGTCAGGCCCGGCCGGCCGGGTTAGCGGGTTGCCAGACCCAACTTGACGACATTCAGTGCGGCGCGGGTAAACGGCGGGAGTAACTATGACTCTCTTAAGGGAAGGAGGGGGGGCCCATGGGCCAGCAAGGAGTTTCTGATGAACATCGGCCGGGACATTTTGACGGCGGGGCAAGAACTAGTTGTTATTGAGGGCGAAGGGTTTGTCCTCAGCTGGTTGATTGTCGAATTGTCGGGACTGCCGGGCCGGTTAACGATTTGCCCGGCCGGCTTGGTTAACCATTTGCCCGGGCCGGGTTGGTTAACGAATTGTCAGGGTTGGGCTTGGTTAACCATTTGCCCGGGCCGGGTTGGTTAGCGAATTGCCATGGTTGGGTTGGTTAACGAATTGTCGGGTTTGGGCTTGGTTAACGACTTGACCGTGCAGGGTTGGTTAACGCCTTGTCAGGAGCGTGCGCGGTTGGTTCACGAAACTGCCTGTTCCGGGTTTCTAGAGCGTTGTCAGGCCCGGCCGGCCGGGTTAGCGGCTTGCCAGACCCAACTTGACGAAATTCAGTGCGGCGCGGGTAAACGGCGGGAGTAACTATGACTCTCTTAAGGTAAGGAGGGGGGCCCATGGGCCAGCAAGGAGTTTCTGATGAACATCGGCCGGGACATTTTGACGGCGGGGCAAGAACTAGTTGTTATTGAGGGTGAAGGGTTTGTCCTCAGCTGGTTGATTGTCGAATAGTCGGGGCTGCCGGGCCGGTTACCGATTTGCCCGGCCGGCTTGGTTAACCATTTGCCCGAGCCGGGTTGGTTAATGAATTGCCATGGCCGGGTTGGTTAACGCAGTTTCAGGGTTGGGCTTGATTAACGATTTGCCCGAGCAGGGTTGGCTAACGCATTGTCAGGAGCGTGCGCGGTTGGTTCACGAAACTGCCTGTTCCGGGTTTCTAGAGCGTGGTCAGGCCCGGCCGGCCGGGTTAGCAGGCTGCCAGACCCAACTTGACGAAATTCAGTGCGGCGCGGGTAAACGGCGGGAGTAACTATGACTCTCTTAAGGGAAGGAGGGGGGGCCCATGGGCCAGCAAGGAGTTTCTGATGAACATCGGCCGGGACATTTTGACGGCGGGGCAAGAACTAGTTGTTATTGAGGGCGAAGGGTTTGTCCTCAGCTGGTTGATTGTCGAATTGTCGGGACTGCCGGGCCGGTTAACGATTTGCCCGGCCGGCTTGGTTAACCATTTGCCCGGGCCGGGTTGGTTAACGAATTGTCAGGGTTGGGCTTGGTTACCCATTTGCCCGGCCCCGGGTTGGTTAGCGAATTGCCATGGTTGGGTTGGTTATCGAATTGTCGGGTTTGGGCTTGGTTACCGATTTGCCCGAGCAGGGTTGGCTAACGCATTGTCAGGAGCGTGCGCGGTTGGTTCACGAAACTGCCTGTTCCGGGTTTCTAGAGCGTTGTCAGGCCCGGCCGGCCGGGTTAGCGGCTTGCCAGACCCAACTTGACGAAATTCAGTGCGGCGCGGGTAAACGGCGGGAGTAACTATGACTCTCTTAAGGTAAGGAGGGGGGCCCATGGGCCAGCAAGGAGTTTCTGATGAACCTCGGCCGGGACATTTTGACGGCGGGGCAAGAACTAGTTGTTATTGAGGGCGAAGGGTTTGTCCTCAGCGGGTTGATTGTCGAATTGTCGGGACTGCCGGGCCGGTTAGCGATTTGCCCGGCCGGCTTGGTTAACCATTTGCCCGGGCCGGGTTGGTTAACGAATTGTCAGGGTTGGGCTTGGTTAACCATTTGCCCGGGCCGGGTTGGTTAGCGAATTGCCATGGTTGGGTTGGTTAACGAATTGTCGGGTTTGGGCTTGGTTAACGACTTGACCGTGCAGGGTTGGTTAACGCCTTGTCAGGAGCGTGCGCGGTTGGTTCACGAAACTGCCTGTTCCGGGTTTCTAGAGCATTGTCAGGCCCGGCCGGCCGGGTTAGCGGCTTGCCAGACCCAACTTGACGAAATTCAGTGCGGCGCGGGTAAACGGCGGGAGTAACTATGACTCTCTTAAGGTAAGGAGGGGGGCCCATGGGCCAGCAAGGAGTTTCTGATGAACATCGGCCGGGACATTTTGACGGCGGGGCAAGAACTAGTTGTTATTGAGGGTGAAGGGTTTGTCCTCAGCTGGTTGATTGTCGAATAGTCGGGGCTGCCGGGCCGGTTACCGATTTGCCCGGCCGGCTTGGTTAACCATTTGCCCGAGCCGGGTTGGTTAATGAATTGCCATGGCCGGGTTGGTTAACGCAGTTTCAGGGTTGGGCTTGATTAACGATTTGCCCGAGCAGGGTTGGCTAACGCATTGTCAGGAGCGTGCGCGGTTGGTTCACGAAACTGCCTGTTCCGGGTTTCTAGAGCGTTGTCAGGCCCGGCCGGCCGGGTTAGCGGGTTGCCAGACCCAACTTGACGAAATTCAGTGCGGCGCGGGTAAACGGCGGGAGTAACTATGACTCTCTTAAGGTTAAGGAGGGGGGCCCATGGGCCAGCAAGGAGTTTCTGGTGAACATCGGCCGGGACATTTTGACGGCGGGGCAAGACGTCGTTGTTATTGAGGGTGAAGGGTTTGTCCTCAGCTGGTTGATTGTCGAATTGTCGGGACTGCCGGGCCGGTTACCGATTTGCCCGGCCGGCTTGGTTAACCATTTGCCCGAGCCGGGTTGGTTAATGAATTGCCATGGCCGGGTTGGTTAACGCAGTTTCAGGGTTGGGCTTGATTAACGATTTGCCCGAGCAGGGTTGGCTAACGCATTGTCAGGAGCGTGCGCGGTTGGTTCACGAAACTGCCTGTTCCGGGTTTCTAGAGCGTGGTCAGGCCCGGCCGGCCGGGTTAGCAGGCTGCCAGACCCAACTTGACGAAATTCAGTGCGGCGCGGGTAAACGGCGGGAGTAACTATGACTCTCTTAAGGGAAGGAGGGGGGGCCCATGGGCCAGCAAGGAGTTTCTGATGAACATCGGCCGGGACATTTTGACGGCGGGGCAAGAACTAGTTGTTATTGAGGGCGAAGGGTTTGTCCTCAGCTGGTTGATTGTCGAATTGTCGGGACTGCCGGGCCGGTTAACGATTTGCTCGGCCGGCTTGGTTAACCATTTGCCCGGGCCGGGTTGGTTAACGAATTGTCAGGGTTGGGCTTGGTTACCCATTTGCCCGGCCCCGGGTTGGTTAGCGAATTGCCATGGTTGGGTTGGTTATCGAATTGTCGGGTTTGGGCTTGGTTACCGATTTGCCCGAGCAGGGTTGGCTAACGCATTGTCAGGAGCGTGCGCGGTTGGTTCACGAAACTGCCTGTTCCGGGTTTCTAGAGCGTTGTCAGGCCCGGCCGGCCGGGTTAGCGGCTTGCCAGACCCAACTTGACGAAATTCAGTGCGGCGCGGGTAAACGGCGGGAGTAACTATGACTCTCTTAAGGTAAGGAGGGGGGCCCATGGGCCAGCAAGGAGTTTCTGATGAACCTCGGCCGGGACATTTTGACGGCGGGGCAAGAACTAGTTGTTATTGAGGGCGAAGGGTTTGTCCTCAGCGGGTTGATTGTCGAATTGTCGGGACTGCCGGGCCGGTTAGCGATTTGCCCGGCCGGCTTGGTTAACCATTTGCCCGGGCCGGGTTGGTTAACGAATTGTCAGGGTTGGGCTTGGTTAACCATTTGCCCGGGCCGGGTTGGTTAGCGAATTGCCATGGTTGGGTTGGTTAACGAATTGTCGGGTTTGGGCTTGGTTAACGACTTGACCGTGCAGGGTTGGTTAACGCCTTGTCAGGAGCGTGCGCGGTTGGTTCACGAAACTGCCTGTTCCGGGTTTCTAGAGCATTGTCAGGCCCGGCCGGCCGGGTTAGCGGCTTGCCAGACCCAACTTGACGAAATTCAGTGCGGCGCGGGTAAACGGCGGGAGTAACTATGACTCTCTTAAGGTAAGGAGGGGGGCCCATGGGCCAGCAAGGAGTTTCTGATGAACATCGGCCGGGACATTTTGACGGCGGGGCAAGAACTAGTTGTTATTGAGGGTGAAGGGTTTGTCCTCAGCTGGTTGATTGTCGAATAGTCGGGGCTGCCGGGCCGGTTACCGATTTGCCCGGCCGGCTTGGTTAACCATTTGCCCGAGCCGGGTTGGTTAATGAATTGCCATGGCCGGGTTGGTTAACGCAGTTTCAGGGTTGGGCTTGATTAACGATTTGCCCGAGCAGGGTTGGCTAACGCATTGTCAGGAGCGTGCGCGGTTGGTTCACGAAACTGCCTGTTCCGGGTTTCTAGAGCGTTGTCAGGCCCGGCCGGCCGGGTTAGCGGGTTGCCAGACCCAACTTGACGAAATTCAGTGCGGCGCGGGTAAACGGCGGCAGTAACTATGACTCTCTTAAGGATAAGGAGGGGGGGCCCATGGGCCAGCAAGGAGTTTCTGATGAACATCGGCCGGGACATTTTGACGGCGGGGCAAGAACTATTTGTTATTGAGGGCGAAGGGTTTGTCCTCAGCTGGTTGATTGTCGAATTGTCGGGACTGCCGGGCCGGTTAACCATTTGCCCGGCCGGCTTGGTTAACCATTTGCCCGAGCAGGGTTGGCTAACGCATTGTCAGGAGCGTGCGCGGTTGGTTCACGAAACTGCCTGTTCCGGGTTTCTAGAGCGTTGTCAGGCCCGGCCGGCCGGGTTAGCGGCTTGCCAGACCCAACTTGACGAAATTCAGTGCGGCGCGGGTAAACGGCGGGAGTAACTATGACTCTCTTAAGGTATGGAGGGGGGCCCATGGGCCAGCAAGGAGTTTCTGATGAACATCGGCCAGGACATTTTGACGGCGGGGCAAGACGTAGTTGTTATTGAGGGTGAAGGGTTTGTCCTCAGCTGGTTGATTGTCGAATAGTCGGGGCTGCCGGGCCGGTTACCGATTTGCCCGGCCGGCTTGGTTAACCATTTGCCCGGGCAGGGTTGGTTAACGAATTGTCAGGGTTGGGCTTGCTTAACCATTTGCCCGGGCCGGGTTGGTTAGCGAATTGCCATGGTTGGGTTGGTTAACGAATTGTCGGGTTTGGGCTTGGTTAACGATTTGCCCGAGCAGGGCGGGTGAACGCATTGTCAGGAGCGTGCGCGGTTGGTTCACGAAACTGCCTGTTCCGGGTTTCGAGAGCGTTGTCAGGCCCGGCCGGCCGGGTTAGCGGGTTGCCAGACCCAACTTGACGAAATTCAGTGCGGCGCGGGTAAACGGCGGGAGTAACTATGACTCTCTTAAGTCTCTTAAGGAGGGGGGGCCCATGGGCCAGCAAGGAGTTTCTGATGAACATCGGCCGGGACATTTTGACGGCGGGGCAAGAACTAGTTGTTATTGAGGGCGAAGGGTTTGTCCTCAGCTGGTTGATTGTCGAATTGTCGGGACTGCCGGGCCGGTTAACGATTTGCCCGGCCGGCTTGGTTAACCATTTGCCCGAGCCGGGTTGGTTACCGAATTGTCAGGGTTGGGCTTGGTTAACCATTTGCCCGAGCCGGGTTGGTTAATGAATTGCCATGGCCGGGTTGGTTAACGAATTGTCGGGTTTGGGCTTGGTTAACGACTTGACCGTGCAGGGTTGGTTAACGCCTTGTCAGGAGCGTGCGCGGTTGGTTCACGAAGAGGGGGGGGCCCATGGGCCAGCAAGGAGTTTCTGATGAACATCGGCCGGGACATTTTGACGGCGGGGCAAGAACTAGTTGTTATTGAGGGCGAAGGGTTTGTCCTCAGCTGGTTGATTGTCGAATTGTCGGGGCTGCCGGGCCGGTTACCGATTTGCCCGGCCGGCTTGGTTAACCATTTGCCCGAGCCGGGTTGGTTAATGAATTGCCATGGCCGGGTTGGTTAACGCAGTTTCAGGGTTGGGCTTGATTAACGATTTGCCCGAGCAGGGTTGGCTAACGCATTGTCAGGAGCGTGCGCGGTTGGTTCACGAAACTGCCTGTTCCGGGTTTCGAGAGCGTTGTCAGGCCCGGCCGGCCGGGTTAGCGGCTTGCCAGACCCAACTTAACGAAATTCATTGCAGCGCGGGTAATCGGCGGGAGTCGCTTGGTTAACGTTATGGCCGGGCCAGGCTGGTTAATCAATTGTCCAGGCCCGGTTGGTTACCCAATTGGCCAGGCCGGGGTGGATAACGAATTGGCCAGTCTCGGTTGGTTAACCAATTGCCCGGGCCGGGCCGGGTTGGTTAACGAATTGTCCGGGTCAGACTGGTTAATGAATTGGCATGTCCGAGTAGGTTAACGAATTGCCAGAGCCAGCTTGGTTAACGAATTGTCCGGCTGGGTTGGTGCACTCATTGCCAGGACAGGGTTGTTCAATGAATTGTCCGTTCCCAGTTGGTTCACGAATTGGCAAGGCCAGGGTGGTTAAGGAATTGTCCGGGCCAGGTTGGTTAACGAATTGCCCGTCCTGGCTGGTTAACGAATTGTCAGGGTCAGGTTGGTTAACGAATTGCCATGGCCGTGTAGGTTAACGAATTGCCAGAGCCAGCTTGGTTAACGAATTGTCCGGCCGGGTTGGTTAACGAATTGTCCGTTCCCAGTTGGTTCACGAATTGGCAAGGCCAGGGTGGTTAAGGAATTGTCCGGGCCAGGTTGGTTAACGAATTGCCCGTCCTGGCTGGTTAACGAATTGTCAGGGTCAGGTTGGTTAACGAATTGCCATGGCCGTGTAGGTTAACGAATTGCCAGAGCCAGCTTGGTTAACGAATTGTCCGGCCGGGTTGGTTAACGAATTGTCCGTTCCCAGTTGGTTCACGAATTGGCAAGGACAGGGTGGTTAACGAATTGTCCGGCCGGGTTGGTGCACTCATTGCCAGGACAGGGTTGGTTACCGAATTGTCCGTTCCCAGTTGGTTCACGAATTGGAAAACCAGGGTGGTTAAAGTATTGTCCGGGCCTGGTTGGTTAACGAATTGCCCGTCCTGGTTGGTTAACGAATTGTCCGGGTCAGGTTGGTTAACGAATTGCCAGGGTCTGGTTGGTTACCGAATTGTCCGGCCGGGTTGGTGCACTCATTGCCAGGACAGGGTTGGTTGACGAATTGCCCGTCCTGGTTGGTTAACGAATTGCCAGGGTCTGGTTGGTTACCGAATTGTCCGGCCGGGTTGGTGCACTCATTGCCAGGACAGGGTTGGTTGACGAATTGCCCGTCCTGGTTGGTTAACGAATTGCCAGGGTCTGGTTGGTTACCGAATTGTCCGGCCGGGTTGGTGCACTCATTGCCAGGACAGGGTTGGTTAACGAATTGTCAGGGTCAGGTTGGTTAACGAATTGCCATGGCCGGGTAGGCTAACGAATTGCCAGAGCCAGCTTGGTTAACGAATTGTCCGGCCGGGTTGGTTAACGAATTGTCCCGGCCAGGTTGGTTAACGAATTGCCAGAGCCAGCTTGGTTAACGAATTGTCCGGCCGGGTTGGTGCACTCATTGCCAGGACAAGGTTGGTTAACGAATTGCCCGGTTCCGAATGGTTAACGAATTGCCCGGTCCCGTTCGGTTCACGAATTGCCCGCCCGCTGATTGTTAACTTTTCGCACCGGCGGGGGATGGCTTGGGTAACGAGCCTCCAAGATCTGTCGGTTAACCATTTGCCCGGTGGCAATTCGTTAACCAAGTCCGCTCCGGAAGTCTGGATGGGGGTCGGATTTGCCGGCCGAGGCCGACCCGGAGTTCCAGAGGCTCGGCCGCCGGGGTCAGATTCGGCCGCCCCTTTGACACATGCAATTTCTGTACGGGGGCATTGGCGGGGTTCCTGCAGATATATAGGGAGGCCGTTTTCACGAGTTGTTGAAGTATTCGGTAGATGGCACCGGCCTCCCCAATTGGTTAACCCGGGCCACGCGGCAGCTTTTCCGCACGATTCCGAAGATTGCCGGTATGGATTTTCGGACAAATACCCAATTGCGGAAGTCTGTCAGCGGGACCTATTCGCAGGCCCATGCCGGCCGAGGGGCGGCATTTTCCGTATGACTACCGGTGCTCCGGCCGCCGAATGGAAACCTTGCCCGAATGAATTTCTGACAAAGTCCCGAGGCGGGAGCCAGTAAGGGGACGTATTCGGCGGGCCGTGCCGGCCGAGCGGCGGCATTTTCGGAGGGACAACCGCAGGTCCCGCCGTCGATCCGAGACCTTGGCTGAAGAGTCGAAAGTAATCTAAGTCCCGACTCGGAAGTCAGAATGAAGGCGACTTCGGGGCCCTCCTGCCGACCGAGGCGGCCGATCGACGGCGGCACTACCGGAGGGCCGCCCGCCGAGCCAGCCGCGTGCCCTCGGCGCCACGCCGGTTAACCAATTGCCGTCGGAAGCCTGTGAAGGTCGGATCTGCCCCGTCGGGCGGGCCCGAGGTCCCCCGCGACCGGCATGAGCTCCGGGCGTCGTGCCGCCGGTTTGACACATGTCATTGTTGCACGGTCTGTCGCGGCTCTGGTTAACGAGTTAGGCCCGGAAGTCACTATGGGGGTCGGATTTGCCCCGCCTGGCGGGGCCAGAGTGCGACCTTCCCGGCAGGACTTCCGGGAGGCATCCCGCCGACTTGACACATGCAATTTCTGTACGGGGGGATTGGCGGGGTTCCCGGAGATTTACGGGAACACGTTTTCCAGACACACTTAGCAGGGTGACTAGTGGTACGGTTGACACAGTGCAGAGTTCTAAGTGAGCCTTACTCAATTGTGACTCAGTAAGCGGGAGGCCGGGCGAGCTCCGACTTACAATGATAAAAGCTTTTTTTCGCTATTTCCGAAAAAAATGACAAAGTCCAAGAACGCAGCGGGGGCTGCGGACAGACAGAGTCTGAGCGCGGACCGCGGGCGGCGGCCGGCAGACCGACGGTGGCAAAAGCTTTTATATCGATCCGAAAAGCAAAGAGGCATTGTGTGTACCAAGACGGAGAAGGGACAAGCCTGCCGCTGGTGCCCTCGCGAGTGTCGTCTGCGTTAGACCTCTGTTCCCCGATCGATCCGGCTTGGTCGGTCCTACCTTTGGGAGAGGCCGAGTGGAAGCGACGGTCTCGACACGTGCGCCGAACTTCCGTGCTCGGCTCGTTACCATCTCCGGAGGTGGGCAGGTGGGTCTGCCGCGGGGCGGCCCGATTGCCGACCGAGGGCTTCATGCTTTGGGCGGAATTGACGTTGGGCATTCGCACGTTTGCACCACGATCGATTGACGGAGTCTCCCGCCGGCGGACGGGACTGCTGTGCGCATAGACGACGGGGGCCGGTCGAACGACCGTCGACCATCCCGAGAAGGCAGCTACACCCACGCGCATATACCTAGGCGGTGAAGGTGCGGACCTCACCGGCGCGATCGACGGGGTGGGATGGCGAGGCGTTCACCGGCGCGGCGTTAGGCCCTGGGCCGACGGAGGCGAGCGGCGACCGTCGACCGTCCTGAGAGCCAGCTCGGCGGAAGGGTGCGGGTGCGGACCTCACCCAGCGACGCGGCTCGATAGGGGATGGCGCGGCACTGCGACGACAGACATGGCCCGAGAGAGCAAGGGACGGGCGCGCCGGCCGCAGCAGCACTCTTTCGCGCCGTAGGGGCAAGGCGAAAGAGTCGGGAGAGTTCCATAGGCCAGAGTGGCAGGGAGATGCCCGGTTCAGCCTGACTCAACCGAAGCGTTGATCCTCGGTCACCAACGAGAGAAAGGAGAGGCTCTGCGCGCGCGGTGCTACCGACTGACGGCCGGCCGATGTGCGATTTCCAGAAGGTCGGGCGGCACCCGCGCGTTCCCTCCCCGCTCCAGCAGAGGCCGGAGACGTCCGGTCGCCAGAGCGGTCCGCGTGCAGCCTCCGGTTCCGCGAGAAGGCTAGTGTCCTCGGGACGAGGAGAGCCTTGTGAGCGGTCCGGCGGGCGGTGCAGCAAATTGTCGGTACGTTTCTCGGCATTGTCATATACGAATCCTGAGAGAGAAAGAGAAAAGGGGTGTCCGCGACGCGTACGTGGGCCAAGGGCGCGTGCGGCGCCGCGACACCCAGCGGATCCCTGCAATGGAGGGGACCGCCGATGGCTGAACCGAGCACCAACCTACCCCGGCGGCGGGGAGGCCACGTGCACGAGCGCGGCAGCTTACCTGGCGCACGACCGACCCCCCCCCCACCCCCTCGCGCATCTGGCGGCGGGCGGACGGGCGGGGCGCAGGCCAGCCGGGCGCAG